>NC_141160.1:113492295-113793743 GCF_053477565.2 Lygodium microphyllum
CATTTCTTTGTTATCTTTCATGTTTATTCTCTCTCTCTCTCTCGTTATCTCTTCCTTTTCCTTTCTTCTTCTCCCTCTCTCATTTCCTCTCTTTCTCCCTCAATGCACCTCATTCTCAAGAAAAACAAATTAAAAAAAGAAAAAAGAACAAGAACAAACCAAGATGAGGATGGATTGTTTGTCTCCTCTTCGCAACAAATCCTCTCTTTGTTTCTCTCCACCCCCTCGTGTTTTCTCACTCATTCTCCTCTCTCCCTCCCTCTCTCTCTCTCTCTTTCTCTCTTTCTTTGTTATCTTTCATGTTCATTATCTCTCTGTCTCTCTTCATTTTCTTTTCTTCTTCTCCCTCTCTCATTTTCTCTCTTTCTCTCTCAATGCACATTATTCTCAAGAAAAACAAACAAAAAGAAGAAGAAAGAATAAGAACAAACCAAGAGGAGGATGGATTGTTTATCTTCTCTTCGCCACAAACCCTCTCTTTGTTTCTCTCCACCCCCTTGTGTTTTCTCATTCATTCTCCTCTCTCCCTCCCTCCCTCTCTCTTTCTCTCTTTATTAACTTTCATGTTTATTCTCTCTCTCTCTCTCTCTCTCTCTCTCTCTCTCTCTCTCTCTCTCTCTCGCTCGTTCTCTCTTCCTTTTCCTTTCTTCTTCTCCCTCTCTCATTTCCTCTCTTTCTCCCTCAATGCACCTCATTCTTTATAAAAAAACAAACAAAAGAAAATAAGAAAGAATAAGAACAAACCAAGAGGGTGCCAACAATGTACTCACCGCAAAGGGCCGAGGATGGATTCTTCGTCTCCTCTTCGCGATGGCCCCTCTTTTTCCTTCGTGCACTTCCTCCTCTTCTTCGCAAACAATGACGATGGCGGCGGCAGTGAGAAGCTCATCTTCTCTCTCTTTCTCTCTTCCTCTCCCTCTCCCTCCCAAAGGCACGATCTCTTTTGCTCTATCTTTCACTCTCTTTCAAACCCTTTGCGGCAAAAAGTTGTGCTCAGGTTTCGCCTGCTTTTTTTTTCCTCTGAGTATGTTACCCTGTTTCCTACAGCACAGAGGAGTGGAAAATGGAAAAAAGAAAATAGCAAAAAGGTGCAGGATAAAAGCAGAAAAATGCGCCTTGACCGGTAACCAGACCCTGAAATATTTAAATGTTTGGGCACGACCCTCAGAAAGTCTCAGTGTCACCCCAAGACAACAAAAGAGTAGAAGTGGCACCATTAAAATGTGGAAGCACTCCCAAGTCCTTGTAAAAGAGCGCCAGGCTCACTCCTATGCAAAGTGTACGAATTAGTTGGGGATAGGATAAATTAGAATGGTGGGAAATGGGAAAAAGGGCCTAGGCTAAGGCTAGCCATGTGAAAAAGGAAAAAGGGGATGACCGCCCAAAAAGGATTTAGGGCTTTGTATATAAAGTGAAAAGTGAATGAGAATATCATTCTTTGGATGTAAGGCAAAAAGAGTCTTCTTCTTCCTCTCTTCTTCTCTCCTTCTTGCTTGTGTGCGCTCTTGAGAGAGGGAGTGTGAGAATGTGAGGGAGTGAGTGTGTGGGAGTGAGGGATCAAGTGGGTGAAGCCCTTCACCATCTCCTCTTCTCTTCTTCTCTTCTCTTCTTCTCTTCTCTCCTCTTCTCTTCTCTCGCATGCACGGTTATGGAGGATGGAGCTTGGAGATGGAGGAGGATTGAGGATGCTTGAGCTAGCATCAAGAATGTGGAGCTACCGGAGTGCAAGAGAGAGGAGGATACTCGATCAAGCGTCAAGGTAAGCTCACTACACTCGTAGGATCGACGGCGTGTCGGCTAGGTGAGAGATAGCCGTTAGAGCTCGCTTGGAACGCTTGAAGTAATAAGCGGTCCGTGGGTCTTGGCGATTGAGTGAAAGCTCCCACATTTTAGTTCTGTTGCTGGGACCAACGGATTCAAGCTTGAGCACTTGCGCGCCTCATATCAAGCATCGAAGTAGGGGCTGCATCCCCGAAATGAAGCTTGAGATAGGTAGGAAGTTTGGGTGTTTTTTATCTTCAAAACAAGTAAGTATTTTGGGATCTTTTGGTTGTTTGATGATTGGAAAACATGGAGAAATTTATTCAGTTTTTTGCTTTCGATTTGTGTTGAGTTTAGAGTAGGCTAACATTAGGAAATCGCACCTGAAAGGCATAGGGTTTGCTGCTGTCAAACAGTGAGAAAATCGGGGAAAACAGGTGGAAAATGGGGGAAATGCTCATTTGAATGTGTAGGAATTGCAAGGGGAGTGATCAGTAACATCCGGGTAATGTCCAACAGGGGTATAAGTTCTTGGAGGCCAAGGAAATCCTCATTAGCTGAGAGAGAGAGAGAGAGAGAGAGAGAGAGAGAGAGAGAGAGAGAGAGAGAGAGAGAGAGAGAGAGAGAGCGAGAGAGAGAGAGAGAGAGAGAGAGAGAGAGAGAGAGAGCTTAGGTGACCTGTTCGATCGATCAATGCGAGGAGTGATGTTGCTATCGGCGATCCCCAGGTATATAGATCTCTCCCCCATCACTCCAGCATCATTTCTGTTGAATCTTGTAGCCCATAATAATCAATATCTTAAGAGTTTGGACGATTCTATGCTCGAAAGTGCGTTTGGGTCAGTGGAATTGGATACCCGATTCAGTGTTCGATTCTCAGAATCGGACATTCGGACGACCGTCCGATTGGATCAACCCCATCCGATCTTGGAAATCGGACAACTCGGACCACTCAGACACTCAGATCAACCCCGTCCGATTGGACACTTCATCCAATCGAGGAAATCGGACCCACCCCTGTCCGTTTCGTAGAATCGGACCCATGAATTAGGACATGTCAGCGCTCGGACCACCCACCTGGTCCGATTGGACCACTTGTCCGATTTGCAAAAATCAGATACTTGACCCCTGTCCGATTCTGAGAATCAGATAGCTCAAACTCGGACCCACCTTGTCCGATTCCGAGAATTGGACCACTAGTAAATCACACCACCCTTAGGCAGAAAAAAGAAAATTTACCCCCACGACCAATTGGAAGCGCAACCCGCTCTAGGACAACATAGCGAGCGCGTTGTAGGCAGATCTCGACGTAGGAGTCACCACCAAGGGACAAGGGACGGCGCTGGAGCACTCCTTAGCGACCAGATGTGTCGAGAACGGAAATCCAATCGTAGGACCTGTGATTGACCCCCCAATGAACAGCAAGAAGCAACGCAAACCCTATAACCTGCTAGAACGGCCAGGACTGAAGCAATGAAGCGTATCAGGCCTGAGATGAGACAAGAGGGCGTAAGCATATAGAGATTGATTGCCGCACTCACATTGAATTCCGCACTTGAAGTATACATAAGAAATCTGAAAGCCTGATTGACCACAAGTGCACGAGAACCAACACACACACTGAGTGATCATAAATTGAGGATTGTATTCAATAAGTCAAGGAACTCATGTAGATAAAACCACTCAAGGAACCCACCAGCAAGAGAGAACCAAGACATAGACAACCCATCAAAGCGTAAAATAGGACCAAACAAGGAGCACCAACGACGAGGATCTGTCAAGTTTATTCAACCTGATCAACAGCATAGTGGAGCGTGAGAACTCGACCATGACGGAAGAGAGCTTAGACCATTGGTCTAATGAGGAGCTTGATTTGAATGTATTCCCAGATGCTATTCAGCAAGTTGGTGAGCAATTACGACGCGTGCTCCTAGTACGAACACCGCGGCAGGACGGCGGACGCAATTATTGCAAATCCAAAGGAGGAGAGAAGGCTAGCCCGCAAGGCATTGTAGGGTATAGCCGAGTACAATAGGGATTAGCAGGCTAGGAGCCAAAGGCAAAGCATGGAGCTGTACGAGGTGCAGCAAGTGCTGAACTTGGCTGGCCGAAACCGAACGGACCATGAGAGAGCACTAGAGGGAGACTTGACGTTGAGCGAGCTTCTCATGAAACGACTGCTCGATAATACAGCAGTAGAGCTGTGTGCCACCGCATTAGCGACGTTGCTGCTTGCAGGATTAGGGACAAACCAAGGCTCAAAAAGCCAGGACAAAATACCGATTGTTGCCAAGCAACTCGATAAGTATCAATCTCATGACGACCCATACAGCTTTATTGAGCAGTTTGAGCAAGTCTGCGAAGCCCATGGCCTCAATGACCAAACTCAACGCTCGCAGGCATTTGGGCTTTGCTTAGGCGACAAGGGTAGGATGTGGTATATGAGCCTAGATGCTGCAGAGTGAGCCAACTTCAATGCCTCAAGGATCTCTTCGTCAAGAGATTTGCCGAGCCCGGATACTCCGATAACCTGCTAGTACGCTTATGAACATCAAGCAGAAAGAGAAGGAGGACATCCGCGACTACATGACCCATGTGAGGAGTCTCTTTAAGAGAATCCCTCTAGGCGAGCGACCGATTGACAGAGCAGTTTCGACTGTACTCATCAGCGGAATCTGAGACGAGGAGTTATATAAGGCTTTGGCAGGCAATTCAAGCTTGCAGCAGGATGCGGTGGCTAGAGTGTTTGAGGAAGCCATCAGAATCAATGATCAGCTAAAAGAGCGGAGCTTTAGGAGCTCAAATCTAGAGGAGACCAACTCGAGAAGCTCAGAAAGAACGTCAGCCTCTAGTGAGCGGTCAATCCCATCATCCCAAGATAAGGAGAAGGCCACCGAGACAGCTTGGCTGAGGTCAAAATGGATTTAGCCAAGTCACAAGACATGTTGAGACGACCAACGTGCCCGCACATCCAATGCGTGTACTGCGACGGAAACCACTTGCTGATCGAGTGTCAAGACCCTAGGTCAAGACCTTGTGCTAACTGCGATAGGTTCAGCCATGATGTTGCACATTATAGATTACCAAGAAGACTTCCATACTCGCAACCCTATGGCCAGCCTTATCTAGCGAACAGGCCGCAGCCATTCTTCGGAAGGGGAACCCCATTGGCTTTTCCTGTGCCTAACGATATGAAACCAACCATCCCTAGAATGGACATAAATCCTACAGGCATTCCTAGACCACCTGGTCCTTACGTGACCCACCCACTGAGCGACGCTCCAGTACACTACGTGGAGGAGCCGAATGATGAAGAGACCTACATATACCCTTACGTCTCGCACGACGATGAGGGCAACGCGGTCCTCATGGATTATCGACCCGTGTCGGTAATGGCATTAGGAAGGGGACGAGGTAGGGGCCTAGGAGGGCAGATGTAGGATCCAGTCACTTGTTGGACTTGCGGTCACCCTGGCCATGTCTCATCACGTTGCCTTGAAAGAGAGCAGCAAAACAGAGATAACGCTGACCAAAGGTGCGCAGAGTGCGGAATCAGCCATCTTTTCATAGATTGCCCAAAGCGAAAGCCATCCTCTAGCTCAGTAAACTTGCCATCTATCCCATTGGGGCTATTTGGTGTCGAAAACCTCGATGGGGAGGCCACAGCTATTCCATTGCGGGTCATGACCCGAGCCCAAACGAAGCAGGCCAACATCTCTCTTCCAGGACCTAGTAACATTGACGCAGCCTCGATAGGAAAGAAAAACCGCAGGCGGAAGAAGAAGAGATCGGAAGCTAAAGTCATACTAAAAACCAAGAGTGCTATGACTCTGCCTGCTAGAAAGAAGGTTTCAGACGCAGAGGCAGAGACTTCAGCCCCTAAAACGGCCAAAAAGGGAAGCGCTAAGGTAGGGGAATACCCGCATCTGAAGCGACAACTAGAAGCCATAGAAAAGGTGAAGGAATGGGTGAAGGAGGCTCAAGAGCATCTCAAATACGTTGAGCCCATCATAGAGGACGAGATCGATGATCTCTCCAGCATAAGCATGCCAATATCACCGCCTCAACCTAAGTTGGCAGAAGCAACTGCACCACAAGCAGTGCCACTAAGACCAAGCCTTGACGCGACAGAGCCTCAGATCAGCCACACCCATTGTCCCAGACAATCTAGGTTAGGGGAGGGACGAGTATCCAACGATCTCCTGACCACGCTGGTGACTACCCTTGTAACACTTAGCCTGGGAGATCTGCTTAAGCAGCATCCTACCCTATGGCAAGATCTTAAGTAGTGGGTCAAAGGGTCACAAGAGCAGGTCACGGCAGACCCTCAAGACCATGATGCAAAAACACAATTACCAAGTTTGACGCTGCACTCCGTGCCTAAATCCTTGCACGTCAATGCCTTTTGGGAAGGCTCTTAGATGCAGCGGTCTTACCGGTCCTAGCCCTAGGTGACACTACAAGAAAGGAAATCGTAGACACGAGAGCTGGGGTTAGTGTGCTTAGCCACGCAGTGCTCCAGACTTGGGAAAACCCGCATGTCGAAACTGCTAGATTTAATGTCACGTTAGCAAACGGTATAAGAGTGAAGCCATTCGGGGTACTTAAGAATTGGCCAGTGAGGATCGCAGGTGTCCAATTCTCTATTGACTTTATAGTCATGAAGGGAGTGGATTACGATATCCTATTAGGCCAACCCTGGATGCGCAACGCTAGAGTCATCGAAGATTGGGGTAACGGCTTGATCTTCCTTGGCAATAGAATGGATGCCGTAAGAATAGAGATGGACACTTGGAAGACCTCACCAGTTGACCTAGACTCCATCTCTGCTATGCTCAAGGGGAACACTCAGGCCAAGAAGCCCTATGGACCCTTGACCAAGTATATTCTATGCCCAGTGGATGAGCAGGATTGGATGCACGTTCTTGCTACAATCGACCTGCCATTCTCAGATCATGAGGTGAATGAGCAAGCCATCAAAACGATAGGCAATTCTAACGAAGCACTCTCTGCACCTCTCTGCATGATGGCAGGAAGCCTCCGTGGAAAGCCTAAGCCTGTCACATTCCACGTACCATCCAACAAAAGGGAACTCCAGGGGATACTGCAATACCTAACAGACCAGCTAGCTGGCAATCGAGCTGCAAATTTCAAACCACTCTAGGATCTCTTAGAGGAATCCAAGTGGCAATGGACCAGGGTGCACGATTTAAACCTCATGTATAAGTGGGCCCTAGTCCCTAACCAACGGCACGAGACATACCAAACCCTAGGAGACGACGAGCAGTCGGACGACAAAGATTCTAGCAACGAATACAAAGACTGCCAATCCTTCAGTGATGAGAGCGAGGGTGAAGTAGATACCATAGAATACGACACTGAAGGACGAGAAATTGAGCAGATACGAGCAGACGCCAAGCCGCAGAAAAGGCAGACCCTTAGAGTAGAGCAAGGAGTCATGCGCATGGAATGTGATCGCGCTTGGTTGGAACGCATAGGAGCCATAGACCTTGAGCAAGCAGGCCTAGCCCAGCCAGGAACAACATCAATACTTATGACTGAATCACCATCTGAACTGCGGCCACCAGGGGAGACCACCTCTTCTAGCGAAGATGGAGGGTTTGACTCTGAATCGGAAGTTAGTACAGATAGTGATCTAGAGATTCCTAGGCCGCCCATGACTAGACATACCAAGGGGGACCTACCCGTCCACCTAAGGCACAGACGATTAAGGCAGGAAAAGGCACAAAAACCCAGGGATACACGAACAAAAGAGCAACGAAAGCCGCAGGACCTTCCTAAATGCTTCACAAAATTCAAAAAAGGGGATAGAGTAGTAGTTCTACTAGGTGCCAAACGTCAAGGGCAGGCAAGCAAACCAATCGAGGGACCAGCCAAAGTCAAGGAGGTAGACTTGGCCCAGGAAGGGGAAACACCCCGACCAGTGTTCATTGCCGACGACTTGACTGGTAAAGAAGAAACGAGTCTTGTCGCTCTCTTGCGAGAGTATATAGACATATTTTCCTGGTCGTTAGAAGAGCTACAGGGGGTAGATCCGAGTGTTGTGACTCACAACATACCCATGACATCGGACGGAACGCTGATCAAGTAGCGACCATACCCTATGAATCCAAAACACGCTCATGTTGTCAAGGAGGAAATTGACAAGCTGATGAGAGCTGGATTCATTTACGAAATTGAGCACACAGACTGGGTATCACCCATAGTCATTGTGATGAAGAAGAACAGAAAAATCCGAGTGTGCGTCAATCACAAGAAGGTGAATGCTGCTACGAAGAGAGACAACTATCCATTGCCATACACCGAGCGCATGCTCGAGAGGGTGGCAGGCAAGGAAGCCTACAGTTTTCTGGATGGCTTCTCAGGGTACAACCAGGTGCAAGTACATCCTGCAGATAGGCACAAGACCGCCTTCGCCACTGAGTGGGGCATCTTTGCATACATAGTCATGCCCTTCGGGTTGACCAATGCCCCTGCCACTTTCCAACGTCTCATGTACACCATCTTTAAGGACATGCTTCGCAAGGAGTTAGAGGTTTTTGTCGATGACCTATGTATCCATTCGACCTGGATCGAACACTTAGACAAACTCTGCGCAGTCTTTGAACGGTGTTGCGTATATCGCCTCTCCTTGAACCCCTTGAAGTGCCAGTTTGGGTAAAGCAAGGATGCATCTTAGGACACGTGGTGTCGAAGAACGGCATTGCCACTGACTTCTCGAAGGTCAGGGTTATTGTTGACCTTCCACCCCCAATTAATTACAAGGGAGCTCAATGCTTCTTAGGCCATATAGGATACTATCGACGGTTTGTATTGAACTACGCGCTGATTGCCAGACCATTGTACAAGCTGCTGATTGTCTTCGAGTGGACCGAGGCATGCCAACGAGCGTACGAAGAATTGAAAAAGGCTCTAACAACATCACCAATTTTACAAGCCCTAGATTGCACCATTACCTTCCACGTGCACATCGATGCTTCTAAGTTTGCCGTGGGGGCATTGTTGTGCCAACCTGGTGAGCATAACTTAGATTATCCAGTGAGCTTTGCTAGCAGACAACTCACTGAGACGGAGATGAACTACTCGACAATAGAAAGAGAGGGATTGGCCATGGTGTTTGCTGTGAAGAAATTTCGGCATTATCTATTGGCCACACCCTTCATCTTTTTTGTGGACCATCAAGCCCTGCTCTATTTGGTAAACAAACCTTGTGCTACAGGGCACATAGCATGATGGCTCCTCCTACTTCTAGAGTTCGACTTCTCCGTGGTAGTACAGAAGGGAAAGCAGCATTACATGGTTGATCACATGTTACGCATCCCCATAGGAGAAGCCACCAGACAGGGCATCGTTGACGAGTTACCCGATGCCCACCTATTCCACCTATCCAGCGAGAGAGATTTATTTAAGGCTGATCTAATGTCATATTGGGTGGACGACATAGTCCAAGTGCTCGAGCATGGACTACCTGAGCGACCAATAGAAAAAGCCCGACTTAGACGCTTGATCCTGAAAATCCAGCCCTACCAGCTGATTGCATGCCAACTCTATAGGTTGCGGCAAGACGGATTGCTACGTAGATGCGTGTGTGAGCATGAGATGCACGATGTACTCTTAGAGGCACACAACGGCATCATGGGAGGACACTTTAGTGGAGACACGACAACACGAAAGGTGCTGCAGTCTCAACTATGGTGGCCCACACTTTTCCACGACGCCAAGCGATTCGTCAAGCATTGTGACGAGTGCCAATGGACAAAAGTCCCGATTCGTAAAGATCAAATGGAGTTGACCCCAATTATTGCTCGCCAACCCTTCGAAAAATGGGGAATCGACTTCATAGGGCCCATCAGTCCTACAGCGCAATACTCACAAGCCAAGTATATCGTTGTGGCCACGGATTACCTCACAAAATGGGCAAAGGCAAGAGCCACACAAAAAAACGACGCGAGGATGACTGCCAAGTTCTTATGGGAGCAAGTGATCTCGCGCTTCTGCTGCCCCATCGAACTAGTTAGTGACCAAGGCACACACTTCGTCAACGAAGTGATAGCACATCTCCTATCCACCTTTCTCATTATCCATCGCAAATCCTCACCATATTACCCTCAGGCAAATGGCCAAGTAGAATCAACTAGCAAGATTCTTTTCGATGTCCTGACTAAAGTAGTCTCAGTCTCACGCAGTGGACTGGGACAACAAGCTGATGGCAGCCTTGTGGGCCTACCGCACAGCTTATAAAACGGCTGTCGGCCAAATCTCCTTTAGGCTGACCTATGGAACTAAGGCAATTCTACCCTTAGAATTCTTCGTTCCTAGCCTGAGAATAGCACTTCAAGAACGATGGGAAGGAAAGGAGGCATGGACACAATGCCTGGTCGAGCTTGAACGCCTATTAGAGACTCGTCTTCTAGCCACCCACGCGCTTATCTATGAGAAAGCCCAACGCAAGAGTTGGTTTGACAAGCATGTCAAGCAGTGCGAGTTTGAACAGGGTGACTTAGTGCTCCTTTATTCAGTTAAGGGGCATAAGCAAAAAATGAAATTCAGAGGTCTCGGACCATTCAAGGTTCGTGCAATCAGCCGAATCGGCAACGTCGAGCTTGAGACACTAGACGGTGAGGGAACAGGCTTCTTCAATGGTAGTTGTGTCAAGAAGTACTACCCTCCCATGCATCCCTTGCATGAGCCACCATTGTTAGAACCGCCGGTCAAAGTATGAGTAGCTACAATCACTGAAACCAACGAAGAGGATGAGGAAGCCGTAGAACCCGCTTACCTCCATATCACGGTCAACTGCCAAGCAAACATGCGCTTTCAACGCCTTGATCGACGAGGGAGCAGATTTCAATGTCTTAGCCCATAGTCATTGGATCCAACTTGGCAAACCATTACTTCAATCCACAACTGCCAAATTAAACCCATATGGGGCCCACTCATATGCACTTCTCGGCAAGTGTAGAGTCGCCGTTTCTATCGAGTCTGAGATTCTTCCAATGCTTTTTTATGTATTGCCAAATGCTACAGACGCAGGTATGGAGTCACTGCTGGGGCGAACCTTCAAAAAGCAAACTCACTA
Source organism: Lygodium microphyllum (assembly GCF_053477565.2). Lineage (NCBI taxonomy): Eukaryota > Viridiplantae > Streptophyta > Polypodiopsida > Schizaeales > Lygodiaceae > Lygodium > Lygodium microphyllum. The sequence continues at coordinate 113,503,157 of NC_141160.1, forward strand.
CAATGTCGATTATGAGTCGCAGTGCATCCATCTAACAATAGGCAACGTGCGCACGGTCACAGCCTTCAGCAAGGACTGCGCGACACCATCACCGTCTGCAAAGCCATCGGTAGAAACATCCGTAGGCAAGACTAAGGAGGGGGTAGTGTGTGGCTGCCACTCCCCAACATCCATAATCCGCAACCCGCAGTAGCCAAAGCTAAGGCCCAACAGCCTTGCTTCCAATGGGTGCCTAAACAGCCGCAACAACCGCCTAGGAATCGACGCTCCTATCCTCATAAGACCCAGAACTCTAATCCTAGGAGGCCAAGAAGCAATCACAGGAAGCACCGCGTGATCAAGCAAAGATGGGTCTCTAAAGCCCTCTTGCATGCGCAAGGCTACTATGAGGAAAATACCTGGTTGTGGATCCCTAAGGCCCCCATGGCCAGAGGCACTATTCATATGCCACCCTCAAGCTTGATCAGCCCACATCCCATAACACCTCAAAACCATAAGCCGCAGTGCTCTCCAGAGCCCCAGCCATCCGACTCATCTACGCTTCGGTCCAAGAGAGTCGCACAGGCCTATCAGCCCAAGCAACAGCCACCATCACAGGAGGCATCATCCAACCAAGTCAATTCGGCTCCCCAAAGCCAACCTGAATGCAGCAGTCCATCTATTGTGGCTGACCCTAATCCACCCATATTCCAAACAGTCCAATTGCAAGCTCAAGAAAACTCCCAACCACAACTCTGTATTGTCAAGGCCTCTAGTTCTAGCAAGCCTCGACCACCCATCGGCCTCACGCCCTACTATGAATGAAAATCCTTTCTAGCGCTAGCCGCCGCTGACCTCGCTAAGGACACCGGGGATGACGTGGTGGAATGCATTAAATGACTCAATGCTACCTTCGTGTCGCTAGCCCTAAGCTATGACTGCTTGGACTTAGGTCTATTAGAAGAACCCTTTGCAACAGAACCTGCTGAGTTGCTCAACAATGAGATCTCCAAAGAGCAAGCCATTAAACAACGTCTCATCACATCCTACAATCAACGAACCACTTCTGCTATCACTAATTAGGAAATCACCAAGTTATCCAAGCACGCTGATACTGTCAAGATTGTGGGAGAGAAGGAAGGAGTCTCGCTTGAAGCTTTCTTGCTTGCACAATGGGGGAAGACACACAAGGGTGGAGGCTGAAAACAGTTTTCCTCTTCTTAGTTGTGTGAGCCAAAAAGAACTCAAGTACAAAGAAATAGAAGAACCCTATATATGGGTCTCAAACCAAACTCAACTAACTAAGGTGGCATACTAACTGAGCCACGAACTAGAGTAGATAAGGATAGCTATCATGTAGCTATTATTCATGGGCGGTGTACCAACCGCGTCTGCAACTGACAAGTCGGTGACATAAATACACAACGGTCACCCTGGCATATCACGAGTGGAGCTCGATATCTCAACACTCCCCCTCGAGCTCAATCCCAATTCTTGCACACCAAGCAGGTCTCTGAACTTGCGCAGCTTCTCTGTGCCCAATGCCTTCGTGAATATGTCAGCTACCTGATCCTCTGTGCTGACATAAACTAGATCAATAAGACCTAGTAAAACCCTCTCTCACACATAGTGATAATGCACCTCAATGTGCTTTGTTCTAGCATGATAGACTGGGTTATTTGCCAAGTGTGTACTACTCATGTTGTCACAATAAATGACAACTGGTCCATCTGTAGACTGATGCATATCATAAAGTAGCTTATGCAACCAAGCTACCTCACATGCAGCCATTGCTGCACCCCTGTACTCAGCCTTTGTGCTCGACAAGGCAACTGTAGGCTGTTTCTTGCTGCTCCAAGTGACTGCAACACTCCCAAAAGAGAACACATATCCACTGGTAGATCGTCTATCAAAAATACTACCAGCCCAATCAGCATCAGTGTATCCATGCAACTGTATCTGAACCCCAGTCTCATAAAATAGTCCATACTGTAATGTGGACTTCACATACCTGAGTATGCGTCTAGCCACATCCAAATGTGGTTTCCTTGGAGCCTGCATAAACTGACTTACCAATCCAACAGCATAGCTCAAATCTGGCCTGGTAATAGTCATATAAATCAAACTTCCTACTATGCGTCTGTACATAGTAGGGTCTTCTAGAAGCTCACCTGCATCTATGCTCAGCTTCACATTCTGCTCCAAAGGAGCTGAAATAGGCTTACAGCTTGTCATCCCATATTTGGACAGCATGTCCAATCCATAATGCCTCTGCAAGAGCTGTATCCCACTTGGTGATCTAATCACCTCAATGCCCAAGAAATAACGCAGCTCTCCCAAATCCTTCATCTCAAACTTCTGCTTCAATAGCATTTTCACATGAAGGATATCTTCATCACTGTCACCTGTCATAATCAAATCATCAACATAAATGAGAAGTAGCATAATACCTTTCTCTGTTTTTCTCACATAAATTGAGAAATCTGCCTTGGAAATCTGAAAGCCAATAGTGACAAGATACTGTCCTATCTTGTCAGACCATGCTCTAGGTGCTTGCTTCAAGCCATACAAGGCTTTCTTCAACTTGCAAACAAACTCAGGATGAACAGCATGCACATAACCTGGTGGCTGCTCCATATAGACCTCTTCTTGTAAATCACCATGCAAGAAGGCATTCTTTACATCCATCTGATGTAAAGACCATCCCTTTGATGCAGCCATAGCAATGACTGCTCTTACGGTTGCCATCCTTGCAACCGGACTGAATGTTTCTTCATAGTAAATGCCATATGTTTGTGCATACCCCTTGAGTACTAATCTTGCCTTGTATCTATTCACAGAACCATCTGCATTGTGCTTCACCTTATAAACCCACTTACAGCCAATTGCATTTTTACCTTTAGGCAAAGGTACCAATTCCCATGTAGCATTTGCTTCCAAGGCATCCATTTCTTTATCCATGGCTTTCTCCCATTTTTCTTTTCCCATGGCTTCCTCAAAACAAGTGGGTTCTGGTTCCTGTATCACTTTAACCATATATGCATAGTGAATGGCTGTAAATCCATCATATTTCAGCCTATCCACAGGATACCTAGCTCTCGTAGACCTGTGCAAAGTAGGTTCACTCCCAGGTGCTCTCAAAACATCCCTGGTCTTCCTTACTCCAGGTGTAACAATAGAAGGAATACCCAACTCATCATCAATGCTCTGTTCTGAGCCACTGGATTCACCATCCACATAAGAGTGACCTGCATTCACATCAAACATGGGCTGATCAACCTTCTCTTTTCCTTTTCGTGATACCTGCATACCACTATCTGTATTACTTTGAGAAGATTCTCCTGATCTCAATCTGCCTGTCCATGGTGAAGAATGTGAACCACTACTAGAGGATGCTCCAGGTCCACTAATATTTTGTGACTACTGCTGTGAATTTTGTGCAACATTACCATTTTGTGCATCTACATCATCAATCACATTTACTAGTTTATACCAGCTACTCATCTCATAAAAAACAACATCTCTGCTCACTGTAAACTTACGCGTAGAAGGGTTATAGCATCTATACCCTTTTTGCTGCAGAGAGTAACCAATAAAGATGCACTTCTCAGCTTTTGGATCCAACTTGGATCTCAATTCATCTGGCACATGTACATAGGCAATGCAACCAAAAATTTTCAAATGAGAAATATCTGGTTTCCTACCAGTATACCTCTCCTCTGGAGTCATTCCATGTATTGCTGCAGTGGGAGTCCTGTTCATTATGTAGACTATTGTAGCAACTGCTTCAGTCCAATAAAAATCTGGCAAGTCTTTTTCATTGAGCATGGCACGAGATACCTCTCCAATATGCCTGTTTTTCCTTTCTACAATTCCATTTTGTTGTGGGGTATGACTGCATGAATATTGCTGCTTTATGCCATGCTCCTACAAGAACCTTGCAAACTCATTTGAGAGGTACTCTCCCCCTCCATCTGACCTTAGGCATTTTATCTGCAAGCCTGTTTCTTTTTCAACCATCGCTTTAAGAGTTTTGAAATGCCCAAAAACTTCACTTTTCTTTTTCATAAAATACACCCAAACTTTTTTGCTATAGTCATCAATAAAACTGACAAAATAATGACAGCCTCCAAGAGATGCAGCTTTAGTTGTCCACACATCAGAGTGGATTAATTCCAATGGCTTCTTACTCTCTTGAACATGTCTAGGAAATGGTTTCCTTGCCTGTTTTCCAAATTGACAGGCTTCACATACCTTATGCATTTCTGCAACCTTGAATTTCGGCAAACCTGCAACAATATTTTGGGCCTGCATTGATTTAAGTCGCTGTACATTAACATGACCAATGCGTTTATGCCAGATATCAATATCTGCAACTACACCGGTCCCATGTGCAAACATTGCTGCACTCAATTCAGACATGTCTGCATCCAATGTAAACATTCTGCCCTTCTTATTTCCTTTTGCTATCAAGCAACCTTTATTTTTCATATCCTCAACAAAGCATCCATGAGGATTAAATCTGACCTGCAAGCCCTGTTCAACCATTTGACCAACAGAAACCAGATTCTTGGTGATATTCGGGACATGAAATACATCGGACAGGTATTTCTTTTTCCCATCCTGCATAGACAAGGGAATTTTTCCAATCTGCACAATAGGATGTGCAGTATCATCACCAGTCTCCACAAATCTTGGTTTTTCCATTTTCCTTGCATCCTCCATCCATTCTGCATGACCTGTCATGTGGTTTGATGCACCTGAGTTAACATACCATACATCGTTGCTTTCTTCTACACTTGTCACAGAATTGTTCATGTGCTGCACCATAAACAGATGCTTATTTCTGTCATCACCCTGTCTACTAGAGGATGCATAATTTCCTTGTTGCAGTTTTTCATTCATGATGTCATTCTGCTTTTTATAGCAGTCTTTAGCCATATGACCCATTTTACCACAATAGTAGCATTCAACATTACTGTTTGCATTTTGGCCTCTTTGCCATCCACCACGACCTCTTTGGCTCCCCCTGCCTCTAGAGTTACCATGTCCTCCTCCATAGGACTGGTTTTCTTGAGTTTGCTGCATATTCTGATTTCTACCACAGCCTCCATATCGGCCTCCTCTACCTCTGCCTCTACCTCTTCCAGCATTTGAGTAGAAGACAGCTTCTTTTGAAGTTCCTCCTGAAGAAGATGCACCACCATTTCTTTGCTCTTCAGAAATTAGAAGAGCAATCAGCTCCTCAAAATCAGGAAATCTTTCACGAACTGAAATGGATGTCCGAAACTGTGCATAATCCTTTCCTAGACCATTCAAGGTCACAGAAACTAAATCATCATCTTCCACTGGTGACCCAATGGAAGCAAGTGCATCTGCAATCTTCTTCACCTTCATGTGGTAGTCGTTGATGCTCATATTTTCTGTTTGCACATTGTGCAACTCTTGCTTGAGTTGCATTTTCCTAGCTTGCGTATTTGTGCTATACATTTTTGACAAAGTATCACATGCCTCCTTTGGCGTACTTGCATCCTGAATATGCACAATCATAGAGTCTGAAATGCTGATAGACAGCCAATACATAACTTTCCTGGCTCTCTCATGCCATGCTTTAAATGCTTGCATTTGCTGTTGATTGGGAACATCAGGAAGAACTGGTTCTTCTTCATTTCCTGCAACAAATTCCCAATATCCTTTTCCCATAAGGAAATTCGTCATTCTAAACTTCCATGCTTGGAAGTTGTTCTTGTCAAGATTTTCAGTGACAATCTGTGAAAGAGAATCAGATGCCATTACAGAAAACTGCAAAAAATTATGTCACTGCAAAAACCACAGCTTCACCCTCACAAGGGAAAATCTGCAAAACTGGCGAAAGTGGTATTTGACCACACAGTCACTTCCTAGTGACAATTTTGCATCAACAGGCAACAAGGATGATTCTGTAACTCCCAATGTCTCTGTGCACAAGCATACAAAGCAATTTTTACAGTAACTATTCACCGACCTGTAGAACAGTGGCTGCACAGCATAAAACTGGGCCTTTTCCTGAGTGCGTGCAGAAAACTTCTGCCTCCAAAACAGGCCCCGAAATGGCCTCAAATAAAAAAAACAAGGTTGCCAAGGGCTAAAGCCCTGCCCCGCAGCATATACTGCCCTCTTGCTTCACCGCGAAGGGCGTCTCAACCTGAGACAATGCACTCCTGCACTTTCCAGCTGTGCTACCTGCAGAGATCTGCTCCCGAAACAGAAAATGAAAGCAACACTGCTCCTCTTACCAGAACACCGCGAGCTTGGCTTGCTTTCTTGAGCTCCTTACCACGAACAAGGCTCTGATACCATGTCAAGATTGTGGGAGAGAAGGAAGGAGTCTCGCTTGAAGCTTTCTTGCTTGCACAATGGGGGAAGACACACAAGGGTGGAGGCTGAAAACAGTTTTCCTCTTCTTAGTTGTGTAAGCCAAAAAGAACTCAAGTACAAAGAAATAGAAGAACCCTATATATGGGTCTCAAACCAAACTCAACTAACTAAGGTGGCATACTAACTGAGCCACGAACTAGAGTAGATAAGGATAGCTATCATGTAGCTATTATTCATGGGCGGTGTACCAACCGCGTCTGCAACTGACAAGTCAGTGACATAAATACACAACGGTCACCCTGGCGTATCACGAGTGGAGCTCGATATCTCAACAGTACTGACTCCACATTTTTGAAGCATTGGTACACTCTTAGGCTACAATGGGAATTTGAGGGGTGTGGCATAATGACCAACACTGAGCAGCGCCGCACAATCAAAATAGCAGAGTACGACCCCACCTATATCGCACCCACCTCGTATCGAGTATTAACCACTCTTCATGGCCGACCAATGGAAGAGCACATCAAGGGGCATCCCTACCTTGACCGCCTCTTAACAAAGGAAGAACTCCACATTGGAAGTCGAGTCGACTCTGGTGATCTTCTAACCGATGTTCTGACATACATCATGCATGTGGGTATCCTCCATTCGAATTAGACTGTGAAGCTCAACTAGAGTACAACCCCAACTTCTATGCTTCGCTCCTGCGCAAATAGACCGACGCTCTTTATGTTGTACGCCCTTGTCCTCTCAACCTCTAATCCTGGGACGGATTCTTCTCGTTCCAAAGGGGGAGGGGGTAAGGTGGAATTTTTTTTAAAAAAAGTGAACCAAGTATGAAATGTCAATAAAATTTGAAATGCAAGGGTAAAATGTAATGGTAAAAGTCTGAAAAGAAAAGTCAAGGCTATGCTCAAAATATTTCAGATCAATAAAATCCGCTACACTTTTCTTCTTCCAGCAAGTTACTTGTAAAAAAGCATTAATGGTGGGAATGGCTGAATTTGCAGATGTCAATCATGGCAAACCAGGACAAGGCTGGCAAGCTCCCCTTCTCGGAGGAGGAGCAAGCAAAGTACAGCCTCACGGTGGAGACTAGAGCCTTTAACTAGTTGAAGTTTCGTCACATCTTCAACCTTGAAGACGTGGCCATCGAAGAGCCAGCAGTGTGCCAGATCATAGACCAGTGCCATCTGCAGAAATACTTAGACGCAATGGGCTAGAGGGTGGCCTACACCCAGTGCACCGACTTTTTGCGCAACTTTAACAAAAACAGAGGCACCATCATGATGCGCAAGAATGAAGCCACTTGGCAAGTGCAGATCGAGTTGACCCCGGAGTTGATGGAAAGGGCACTGGGGCTGCCAAATAAGGTGGAAAGAAAGCCGAAGAGGGACGTCTACGCCATGTTGGGAATGGACAAGGTGAAGGTCCATACCAACTATGGGATTAGCTTGGCAGACATCCCAAACCCAGACATCCAGCTGCAAGCAAAAATGGTGCACGCTTTGTTCTCAAGCTAGAGGTACAACAGCATAATGAGCCGGATCAACGTGCCTCTGCTTGATAGCATTGTGGCACAATCACTGGACGAGGTAAACCTGAATGGGTTTGTGAGGAGAACCATAGAGGCTTTGGCTAAGGCCCTAGCAATAGGAGGAAGAGCCGCTAGAGGAGAATCCCCATCGTCCCGATCAACACGCAAGGCATCATCCTCCAAAGCCTCAACCATAGGGTTTGGAGGTGTCCTTACTGCCATCATCCAAGAAGCACTAGGGCAAGGACAGAAAGAAGAAGATAAGAAGGGAGGCGAAGAAGGAAGTGACGAGTCACCGTCACAATCCCCACCTCACACAGAAAAGCAGCATAGGTCCTCAGATGAAACGGAGACTGACGAAGATGAAGAGGGAGAGTCCCAGGGCAGCCCATAGAGGCACGTAGAACAAAGAACGAAAGCCTTGCATGGGAAGAGGGAAAAGGAGCGTAAGAAAAAAAAAAAGGAAGATCTGGAGAGGGCTCGAAGGAGTCACTCAGGGATGAAGAGGAGAGAAAAAAGAAGACTGAAGAGGAGTTGAAAAGAAAGGAAGAGGAAGAAATAGCGCTGGCCACCCGTCGCTCCATTGAGGAGCAGTACAAAAGAGACGAGGAAGGTGCAAAGAGCCCGCACGGAACAGAAGCACCTGGTTCTAGCACCAGTGTGCTAGAAATCATACCCCCGCCCCTAGCAGAAGGAAAAGGCAAAGAATCGATGACACTAACTCCCCCTCTCTTCATACCTTCTACGCCAGCCACTCTCATCATGACAACGCCCACTATCACCGCCACCCAAGGCTCCACTCCAAAAGTCGATGAGAGCAACATGGTCACTTGGCTGCAGTTTCTGGTGGAAAGGGAGTTGACAAGAGAAGCGGACATGGCCACCCCAGCGTCAAGAGTGAAGAGGGTAGCCACGGCTGATATGGAGCCAAGGCCAGAGCTTAAAAGACAGAAAATAGAGGCCGTAGTCACCACCGCCACCATGTCCCATCCCCCACCTCTAGTAGACCAATACGATGAATACGTTAAGGAGCTGCTCTCACAGCTAGAAAAGACCAAGGAAGAAAAGAGAACAGCCATGGAGGAGCTGGTAACAGAACGAGAATCATGAGCTGCTCTCCAGCTGGAGAAAATAAAGCAGATAGCAGAATACCAAAGGGAGATTGCTGTGCTAAAGGATGAAGCCAGCAATAAAGATGCAGAAGAATCAAAAGCCCTAAGGGAACGTGATGCTGCTTGGGAAGGAAGAAGAAAAATCTTAACGGATTGCCTCGACGGAGAGAGGGAGACCAATGCTCACCTGCGGTGCAAGAAGGACCAGTTCTCTGCAGTCAACCTGGAGGCACAAAACCAGCTTGAGAAGATTAGACAGGAGGTTGCAGAGCTGGACCAACTAAGAGGAGAGCAAGTGCAAAGGATGCAGGTGAAGCTAGACCAACTCAATGCACAGATTGCCAATGAACACCAGGAGCAGTCCAGCCTACACCGCGAGCTCAAGGATTAGCAACAGCAACAATACATGGCTATGACCCTCCATCAAGGGGAGAGCCTGAAAGATATGGAAAAGAGAGCGAAAGAATGGGCTGACCACAACGAGAGGAGAGTATGAGACCTCGCACGCCAGCTGGCCAACGCAGAAGGAGATAGAGTGTTGCTTGAGAATCAGGCAAAGGCGGCCCAGCTCTCCATGATAGCCCAGCAGCACACCTTCCTCAACACGTTGCTCCACTCCACCAAACTGGAAGAAAACGAAGCCAATGATCAGCTCTGTAGAAGAAGCTAGCCATCGCACACAGAGCCCTAACAGCAAGCCTGCACGTACTGCTGTAGCTAGGAGGCCCGCCGTAGAGCTTGGAGGAGCAAAGAAGATATCTTGCACAGGTAGGCCCGACGGTGTAAGAAATCGATGAACTCAACTTCACAGAAGAGAAGGCGCAAGAAGACGGGCAAGGAGAAGGGGGTGAACTAGAGTTTGATCTGGGACCTCAGGAGGAGGACTATGTCCCACCACCCCCTCCTCCACAACAAGATGAAGTGCAACCCCCTGACACATCTGATGAGAGGAAAGCAGCCTTGGCTAAGTGCCGGAGAGAAATTGTAGAGAAGGCAAGGAAAAAGCTGAATGTTAGACCTGTTCCAAGACAACCTGCCCCTCTACCACTGCGCCCTGAGAATCTCCCTACTGAATTCCATGCAGAGGTGATTATCTGGGAACAGTAGGAATGTGCACGTGATCCCTTCGACTTGAGCTTTGAGCTTCCCATGACACTAAACAGAGTAATGCCCATTAAACTTGTAAATGACGTAATCGCTATGGGTGCAAGGCTCAGGGACAAGTGGCTAGCCGAGCGAGAGGCCAACCCAACTGCTTGGGGAGCTGAGGACCGCGAATTTTGGTAGGATAAAGTCCTCTAGGTGCCTAGATCGGTGGAAGGCTATACTTGCCAACTCACCTGGAGAAGACACATTTTTTATGTCAACCTTGACGCTTGGATGGCATTTTGTAATACCCTCCCTTCTGAGAGGAGCGACCCCATTTTCATGCCGTATCCTCGAAGGGTAGGAGTGGATTTTAATCCATCCATCCACGGCATGTTCGACTTCCCCATCATCTATAACGCCAATAGCACCTCCTATAAGGATGCCCTTGTATTTACCCTCCCTGATTTGTACAGTTCTATAGATAGATTCCTTAGTGAGTTCACCTCCTGTCCTGACCCCGCCTTCATAACAACTTGTAATTACCTCAGACTAATTAGGGTCCTAGTCCACCAAGAGCTTGCCCCTCAAGAACTCCACCTTCCACCCCTTTTCTTCGACCCCAATGCCATAGACAACAGCACCATGACTCGTCTCATGATGCACGCTACTCTTTTGCTATCCTTCTGTGTTGCATTGCTTGAGGATATGAGCGATAGCAAATTCACACAGTGCAACACCCCTTCCTTTCCATCACCACTCTCAAAACCCACCTCAACCTCAAGGGCTACTTGCTGAGTCGTAGATTCCTTAACAAGGCCCCCCGCCCTCCACAATCCCCTACCCGCCATCCGGATGACGAGGATTAAACTCCTTCATTCCCTTGTATCACATGCATCTATATATAAGCCTCTTTATATTATTTATTTATTTATTTATTTTTTAAAGCCACAAGGCAACAATAGAAAAGGGTGAACTGGAAAGAAGAGACAACAGCACATCATAGCAAGGCCAAGGGATGAATCTACTATTAAGTAAGGATAAGAGAGAGAGACCTTCGCAAGATCTGCTTGCAACTCCCCTTCGCCTCGTTGTGCACCACAGTCAATGCACCTAGGGTTCTCCCTAACCCCTTCCCCATTTCACGCTTAGGGCACATCAAGGGCAGGACTTTCAGACCTCTCACCCTAAGACTTGCACCGCACCTCCAACAACACACGAACTGGGTCCTCAAGTGTGGACATTACCAAGGGCTTGCCCAAGGTTAGACCCATCTCCCAGTTCCACTCCTACGGGCACTACGCACTACACAAAGAGGCAGACACACCCCTTAGGGAGTGCACAACTTTTCTTTTAGGTTATGTTCGAGTTTCAAAAACTGGCTACTCAGCTGAGGAAGATCACCATCGGTATCCTTGAGTGACCAAAATCTGTTCCATATGCCGGACATGACACCATTGCTGCTGTTTCAAGAGCTTTTCTGCATTGGAGCACACGGACCAACGTGCTTCATGCCACCAACCATCTGCCTGCTGATGGCTACCATGATTGCACCAAATCAAGTAAAAGGAGTACTCAGTAATTGACCTGCCATTGGCATAGATCTTGGAACCTCATCTTCCAAACGTGCATGCCCAACGTCTCAAGATCTACGGATCTCTTATTGATTCCACAAGCCTGAAGAATTTCAATGCAAGGTTGAAGATATTCAACGCAGCATTGAAGACCTTCAACTCAAAGACAAACATCTTCAAATCAAAGATACAGATTTTCAATGTGAAGACAAAATATCATTGTCAAGGCAAAATTTGGGGGGGGGGGCTTCTCCAGGATAAATCCCTCCAATACCATCCTCCTAAGGGATTGCTTATTTCTTCAAGCGTTTTTTATGCTCAAGGGACGACCGGCTACATAATGGACGCCACAACTGTGTGAAAGATGCCAAGCATCTTCATGAAGCCTAAAGCATGCCAGAATCTCTCTTGGTCATCGTCATTAAACCCCATCACCTCTCATTCACACAACCACCTTGTAAGCAGTGTCATCCACCTACTAGTTCCGCCTAACAGTAGACATAACTAGCCACTACTTCCCACCGTAGTGCCATGGGACTGGCACTTGGCTAGGAGGGGGGTAATGTTACCGTGTTTCCCACAGCACAGAGGAGCGAAAAATGGAAAAAAGGAAATAGCAAAAAAGGCGCAGGATAAAAGTAGAAAAAGGTGCCTTGACCGGTAACTAGACCCTGAAAAATTTAAATGTTTGGGCACGACCCTCAGAAAGTCTCAGTGTCGCCCCGAGACAACAAAAGAGTAAAAGGCACACCATTAAAATGTGGAAGCGCTCTCGAATCCTTGTAAAAGAGTGTCAGGCGTGCTCTTATGCAAAGTGTACGAATTAGTTGGGAATAGGATAAATTAGAATGGTGGGAAATGGGAAAAAGGGCCTAGGCTATGGCCGGCCATGTAAAAAAGGGAAAAGGGGATGACCGCCCAAAAAGGATTTAGGGCTTTGCATATAAAGTGAAAAGTGAATGAGAAGCTCATTCTTTGGGTGTGAGGCAAAAAGAGTCTTCTTCTTCCTCTCTTCTTATCTCCTTCTTGCTTGTGTGTGCTCTTGAGAGAGGGAGTGTGAGAGTGTGAGGGAGTGAGTGTGTGGGAGTGAGGGATCAAGTGGGTAAAGCTCTTCACCATCTCCTCATCTCTTCTTCTCTTCTCTCCTCTTCTCTTCTCTCGCGCGCACGGCTATGGAGGATGGAGCTTGGAGATGGAGGAGGATTGAGGATGCTACCGGAGTGCAAGAGAGAGGAGGATACTCGATCAAGCATCGTGGTAAGCTCACTACACTCGTAGGATCCGGCTAGGTGAGAGATAGCCGCTAGAGCTCGCTTGGAATGCTTGAAGTAATAAGCGGTCCATGGGTCTTGGTGGTTGAGCGAAAGCTCCCACAGAGTACCATCGCTATTTGCGTCACTATTCGATATCGCTAATATGCATTGCAACTGCCCATCGCTATGCCCCTATATCCTTGTAGTGTAAGCTTAGAAGCTCCTCTAATATCATATGTTATGGTTTGTTGCTCAAATTTAAAGGTTTTCTTTCTTTGTGTGATAACTAAGGTGAAGCTTCATATGACATTGTACAAGTCTAGCAACATCAAATAATCTTATTTTCAATGATGGCTTTGCCAAGCCACCACCAATTGGACATACTACCAAAAAATTGTGGGAACACTTATACAATATATGTCTAATTGTTCTTAATGAACCTCATACCCATCCTAGTTTATTTTATATTACATTTTGCAACTCATAATATGTGGAGATCCTTACTGAAGCCAAGACCCAAGACTCAAGTTATTAGCTACACCATCCCAAGTTTTGCAATGTATTGTTTGGCTATTGTCAACAACTTTAAAGAAGGGATAATCTCCTCTTAATAACCTCATTTTGCTATTTTATGAGCCTTTACTTCTAAGCATATTGTTTTTCGGTAACAATAGATGGTTCTAGGAGGCCGAATCTTTTTCCACAATTGATGTGATTGACTTTAACATGCAACGTGACCAACTTCAATGTGCATGTTCAAAAGCTTATTATTATAGATGTGAAATAAGGGCTTAACGATGTTCACCATGATAAACCTTCATTTGGATGTGCATATTGTAATCTTCATTAAACCATTGCTCATATAATTCTAATACTTGACGCACTAAACAACACTAATACCCTTTCATCCCTCCCAAATAGCTACCTTCTCATTCATTTTCACTATAGTTTCAATTATTTTGGCTATGTTTTAAAATATTAAATTAAGTAGGACTTTTGTTTATAATCCCATTGTTCAAACCTACACTTTTTTGAAAGAAAAAAAACTTATCTTCATGATCTAAGTCATTAAAATGGTGAAGATGCTTAAACTACCCCTTTCATTCATACCCTATTATGTTCGATGTTGTAGATGTGGTAATCACTAAATTGCATATTTGTACACTTATAGATTTTTTTCAAATTATAATTTAAAAACTCCTATAAGTATACTACTAGAAGTTTTACTAAATGAATAAACCTTCTATTGACAGCACGTGGAAGATTGTTTGAGAATGTCACTATATATTGCAAGATTCTGGGCATCCTTATCTATTTAATGATCCCTAGGCTAGACCTAAACTACACAATTGGTTTGGAGAGTTAGTCTATGCAGCTTCCATAGAAGCCACATTTGGATACAATGTGGTGCACATTGCATTATGTCAAGTCCACATACAGAGGTAGAGTATAAAGGTGTTGCAATTGTAGCATGTGAGGTAGCTTGGTTACACAAGCTACTTGATGAGTTGGAGATGCAGGTGATAACCTTAGTAGCATTCAATTGACTAGGAATCCATTGTATCATGCATGAACCAAAGACATAGAGTTCCATTACCATTTCATTCAGAAGCGGTTTCTAACAAGTGATATTGACTTGGTTTACATCAACATAGGGGATCATGCTGCTAACATTTTCACCAAGGCCTTGGAAGCCGAGAAGCTTCAATGCTTTAGGACTATGCTTTGAGTTTATAAGGTCATGCTAAGCTCAAGAGGGAGTATTGAGATGTCAAGATCTACATGAGTTGGCATCCATTATCATGCCTTGGTGATATGGCAGGATATTACTCATTGGCATGTTAGGTGACTAACATGAGGATAAGCGAGTGATTCTACAATTGGACGATACCCACGTAGTCCATCCTTGGTTATGACACATTCATTGTGTCACCTCTTCTTTCCTTTGTGGGTTCACACTTAGTGACCGCATGTACATATGTTGCGATACTTTGATATTAGCCTTTTATCATGATGTAGACTTAGTTCTTTTGTGTGGAAGAAGAAGAAGAAGAAGAAGACTCAAGATTTTAGCCCTATCTCTCTATATTCTCAAGTCTTCATCACTTTTGTGTGTGTGCTCTTGGATTCTTCACCTCTCTCCCCTCTTGTTTGTTTTCAAAAATAATTTCAAAATAACAATAATAATAGCAAATACCACAAATCAATGTCCTCTCAACCTACTCATCCGATCCTATTTGTGAGTTATTTTGGAGTGCAAGCTCCTATTCTATTGCATGACAAGTGAATGAAGACTTCATGATCAAATTCATCCATTGTCCCAACACAATGGAATCAAAATCTTGTGTCTCACAAGCATAAGTGTAGAACTTTGGATAATACTCTTCTTAGTTTAAAAGCTTTAATCTACCTTAGCATCACTATCTTTCATATAGCTACTTGCACTATCTCTTGCATCAAATGTACACTCCCTTTCTAAAACCTGAAAGAAAGAACAAAAGGTCAATGATGAGTTGAAGTGAACCCACCTTTTTACCTTATACCTTGTAGTCAAGACTTGAAAGGTTTGATGAGAGCTTCATGATTCAAATGATTCCTCTCTATGTTGACTCACTACTCCATAGACTTGAAGCTGCTTCATGAAAGCTTCATGATGAGAAGAAGAAGAAGAAGAAGAATGCAAAGATTGAGAAGAGCTTCTTCCATTGGTCTCTCACTCTTTAACACAATCCATGAAAGCTTCATGATGAGAAGAAGAAGAATGCAAAGATTGAGAAGAGCTTCTTTCATTGGTCTCTCACTCTTTAACACAGCCTCTCACCCCCCCCCCCCCCCCCCCCCATTCTCATGACAAGTGCTCATGGGTATTAAGGTTTGCAAAGCAATAGTATGGATGTACCTCAATACCCATGAACAAGGTTTGCAAAAATCTCATGATAGGGAGTCAACAATTGACTTCCACCTACATATGCTCTTCCTCAAATCCATGAACACTTGAGAAACACACTTGGGGGAGGGCTTAAAACTCCATACCCATATTTGAACTCAATGATCAACCATAGAAAACAACTCCCTCTTCTTTCCTTCACCATCAAGCAACAACCTCTTATTGTCCTCTTCAGTCCACCTCGTCCCCTCTTCATGTTGATTTCCTCTTTCTATCTACTCTTCATATCCTTCATGTGGAATAGTCTCCTATTTTCCTCTTCAGCCCACCACCTCACCCCCTTGCATGATTACATAAGCTCTCTTGCACACTCATTTTTTCAACACCATGATAAAAAAACATAGTGGCTTTTCCGAAACTTTGCTTTCATAGCCAATATGGTTGGTCAACATGCATTGTCAAATGCAAAAGTGTAGTTGCATCACCACCACCATTGTCCTGTTATCTATGTGTGTGTCATCACTGATATTAGAATTTTCGGCAATGCCATTAGGCCACATGATCATAGGGTGGTAGCCTTATCTGTCATCCACAATAAAAAAGCAATAATGCTTTTGTATAACATGCATACTTTAGCTCAGTAAGGCATGATACTTAACTTGAGATGAGAGGCTTGGGTCCTCTTGAGGTCATGAATATGAGCCCGGCACTATGGTTTCCTTTTTATGAGTGCTCTAGCACAACAGATCACACCACAAGTGTTCTTACATACACATCCTTCATTTCACATCATCGTGTAATACTACCTTGTCCCAAGCTTCAAGGTGTCATTGTTCACATCCTAGTATACCCTTATCATCACTGTTCACAAAAATGTTTTTTGGTAGGAGATATAAAAACCTCCAAGTCAAAATTTTAGAGGGGCTTTTGAATCAAATTACAAGTGTTTGCCGTTTTTATAATTGAAAATTTTCAAGGGTTCAAGGTTTTAAATCTTATTTTTATATTTTGAAGGGCTTTTTGAAATTTTCGCAAATCACTTTATATTAAAACTTGGTTTTTCATGAATATTGCTTATCATAATAGTCATGACTCTAGGGGAAAACCACGCTATCTATTGAGAAAAACCTTGGAATTCCATCTTAGCAAACTAGCTTTATCATCATGGAAGCATCCAATACTTCCTCCTATTGAAGCACAAAACCCTCTCAATTGTACATCACCGTGGCTAAAATATGAGATTCCATTTCATGTCCATATTCTAGGTTATGTTCACCCAAAAGGTCCTCACAATGTGTTAGGATATAGTTACAATAAGTGATCCTAGGTATACATACATACACATAACTTACATGTACTAATGAACATGTAGGTTTGTACATGTAAATGTTTATGTGCGTATAATACACATGCATGAAGGCACGCCTAATGGACCATGGCCTTGAGGAATTTGAGGAGAACAATAATAAGGTAGTAAGATAATGTTCAATGTCCATTTGAGAGAGTTCAAAATGTGTTGAAAGTTTGACTAGGAGTACTATCCTCTCTCTCTCTCTCTCTCTCTCTCCTTGTCTATCCATTATTATAAGATATATGAATAGAATAATAACTCTTTCTCTCTCTATCTTTGTCCTTGTCTACCCGTCATTATAAAAGATACCATATTATTATCAAGAGAAGAATTACCCCTTTCTGAGTGGGCATCGCTCTGGCTAGTCTCAAAGGGAGACGGAAACGAGAGAGAGAGAGAGAGAGAGAGAGATCATGGGTGAATATCAGGAGCAGAACATCATACGCTGGCCACATGTGGTGGTGGCGCCATACCCAGGTCTGCAAGCTGGCCACTTGAGACCTGCGCTAGGCGTGCCAGAGGCGCTGGCGGCCAGCAATGCCTGCCGGGTGAGTCTGCTCACCACCAGGTCCATGCTGCACGGTGCAGGGGTACCACTGCCAACGGCAGAATGATTACACGATCAACGACTGTAAGGCCTCCTCCTCCTATTTCTTGTCTTCCAGTTCCTCCTCTTCCTCCGCCTCCTTCCCATTGTCAGGATGATGCGTTTGTGCAGATCCTGGGCATGGTCGAGGACGGCGATCTGCTGCACAGCTTCAGGTCCACGTCGGAATGCGAGAGGATCGTCGCCTCCATCCGGGAGCTGTTCAAACGCACGGCCGCCGCCCTTGACAAGCTCATCCAGCTCCTCGGCGACGGTTGTAGTAATAGACAGTACATTATCGATGATGATCGCTCTGAATTACAAGCTGGTGGTCATGCCGGGGATCATAATTATACGTCCGTCTACGCAGCTGCCAATGTAATTCATGTCCAGTGCGTGAATATCGTCGTGTGCGCTGCCGTGGGCGCACCCCATAGCCGTGAAGTGGAACATCCCGTGCGCGTCCCTGCGGACCAACTCCCTCACCACCCTCGCCTGCAGCCTTTCTCTGCCTCCCTCGCATCCTCGACTCGTGAGCTGGTGCCGGCCTCGACCCCTTCGAGCCTCACGGTAACATGATAACGTCCTTCATTGCTTTCTTTCGTTTCTTCCCTTTCATCCTTCCGCGACAAAAAAGTATTAAGCTCTGTAAATATCGGAATTGTTTGAAGAGAAGAGTAGCGCCGTTTAGACAGAGTATGCGCGTGCGTGCTATAGAGAGAGAGAGAGAGGCTGGGATATCGACCCGTGTGTGTGTGTTTTTTAATATTACGTATATGACCTTAGGATGACACGCATGTAAGTATTTTATTTCCCTTTTATGGCGCTTTCGCACAGTGGATTCTTCATGGTGGTGTGATCATCTTATATCTATAAAATATCGTACATTTTGGCATTCCGAAAGCCAAGGCAATACATAGAAAATCGTTAACACCAACTCTATAAACTATTAGCCATATTATATAAAATCAAGGTTCACGCATAATATATCTGTAACCGTCCTAATGTCCAGTCTTGTGTTGTAGACCCTTGGAATATGGTCACATAATATTGAGAGATTTCCAACAATTAGGCTATGCCACCACAAAATTGAGGAATGCATACTAAATGAGGAATGCATACCGGCAAGAACTCTATTAATACCCCTTTCTACAATTGCACTCCTTTATATATCTTGGAATTTATCTAGATGCAAATGAGGCTTAAAGTGCTTATTCTAGGCAACTAGGCACTATGTGTGTAGGCGAGTGCTTGTTGCAAACATAATATGTGAACAATGTCACACAGAATACATGCGGGAGTTCACGAAAGTCGCTCACCGCAGGGACACTTTGTGAGATGGGAGCAAAGAATGATGAAGAGTACTCAACGCAAGATAATTACCTAGAAGAAGAACTTTAGATACAAGGCGAATGTGAAAACATACTCATTGATTAAAGATATGGTTAAGATACATGCTCAAAAGACTCTTGGTCAAGGGAAGTTAAAGGATATGATCGAAAGACATATGAAGAGCTCAAGATGGAACTTGTGATGACAAATTGTTTATTAATATGAAGCCGCTCATCGGAATGATCTCCTCCTCTTCCCTATGAATTCACTCTCAACTTCTGCCGTCTCAGTAGCAAAGACGATGAGGCCGTTGTAGAGAAATTCTTCATGTCTCTTTAAAGCAAGCAAAGGATCACTTGCCAACCAGAAGTCAAGGTCGTAATCTTGATCTGAGAGAGAAGAGAAGAAGGTGGAATGTGAGTGATGGAGAGATCTTCGAGGAGGGCGAGGAACTCAAAGCTCAAACTCAATAGCCACTCCCATAGAATTTGATGACGAGAACTTCGAAGAGGGTGAGGAGCTCAAAGCTCGAACTCAAGAGCCACTCTCCTAGAACTTAATGGCAATATCTTCAAAGAGGGCGAGGAGCTCAGTGCTAAACCTCAAGCCACTCCCCAAAGAATTTGATGCGAGATCTTCAAGGAAGGCGAGGCAAACACCTCACATAGTAGTTCTTTGTATAGTTAAATTCTCCACTCATGTTTTGTCTTGTCTTTTTGGCTTTTTATAAAAAGCTTCAGGCTTATAATGCCTTAGCTTTCCCTTTGTTCTACGTTTTTAAAACTTTTAGTTTTTCTCCTCAAATTCTTCTACGTTAAAAACTTTAAGCTTTTCTAAGCTAAAGCTTAGAGCTAAATATTGAAAATGACATCCCCTTTGTTGACCAATAAGATGGCCATCCTCGCACTAAGACTATCGCCATCTTTGCCAACAAGCTGTGTCAGTTAATGAACTACCTTGAAACACTGTCCTATTTTTTTTTCTATTTGTCACTTACCCGTGATCAGCAACATCATTATTGCCTGCAAATCAAAATTTATTACTAATTAATAGGACTTCCTTGAATAGAATTCGAGCCTTGTAAACCTTGGCTGGAAATTTCCTCATGGAGTGGACCTTGAAACCATTCGTAGTAAGATTCATTCCGCCAATTGAGAAAGCCTTGTAGACTCCATGGAGAAGCTTCTAGTCAACGTCGAAAAGAAACACCTTCGTGCCTTTCTAGAAAGCCAAATACATGATTTAACTTAAAGATGTCATCCTTAGTGGCAAAATTACACATGAAAATGGGTCCATCAAAAGAGGATATTAGGAGAAATATGGACTCTCTTTTTTGCCCCTTAAGGGGTTTCTCTTACATCTCTCTCTCAAAATAGATTCCAAAATAATATTATAATAAGAGATCTTCTACAATCAAGAAAATCTCGTATTTGTATTTTCAATAGATTTCATCTATTATTTTATTCTCAGACTATAGAATAAGGTCACTTTTTCTCAAAATACTCATAATTAAAAAAATACAATTCTATTTTCTCTAAAAATGAAGCCAATCATTAATATATGACTCTTTAATATCCTCATGACTTTTCGACATGAAAATATATTAGAATAATTCTCATTCTTACTTTTTAAAAGAGTGAAAGTTTAAAAAATGATATAAAATGATATACACATCATATTTTAAGATTATTTTTTACCCAGAGATATATTTTTGACTCGAGAGTTTCCTTGTAAATTTTTATCGTTTTGGACAAGTATATACTTGTTTTTGGGTATTTTTTCATTTCTTGTCAAAGCTCTAGTTTTGTCTGAAATTTTGTGTACTCTTCTTCCCTCAAGAATATGGTTTCTTGCATACGAATTCTTTTGAAGCAACACTCAGTACTATCTACAACACTCTCTACCCTACTACAAGCAATCTCAAGAGTGGTTTTGATAGCATTTGCTGAAATCAAATAATCTCTATCTACAACACTCTCTACTCTGGTATAAGCAATTTCTCTTTCTCTTTAGTACTATGCTATAAGATATCTTCCTCTTCAATACTCTATACTACAAGCAATCAAGTGATAATGGAGGTATCTTTATTTTTTAATTGAATGGCTTTCCAAGGCAAGACATCAAGGTGCTCCAACATGTGATAAAAAAAGTAATGAGAAATGGAATGCTAGTTCTAGTGGATCCAAACTAGCATCCTATTTTGAAAATACCACTAACAAGGATTGACTTTTTACATTACATTGATTGGTTAGAATAATTGAGAAGCTAGTATATGAATATATATGCTTTGCATACAAGATGCAGCCTGTGTCAGAAGCTGATGCTACATGCAAGAAGGTAGAATAAGTCATCTCTGAAGTTGGATTGCACGGGGGCCAAGTAGAAATTAAAAAATATTAGAAAAAATCAAGAAAGAGTGGAAATATTCCTTGTAAATCATGCTTTGGAGGACCCAAGGCTAGGAATCTTATATCTTCACCTCGAGATGAGGAAGGCAATATACTTGTAAAACAACCAAAGAAGTATGAATCATGGAAAAAGTTGCATCTTGTTGTTCTGCATTGGAGCAATGGGGGACGAACGAGGATTGCAAAGGTAGAAGTGTGGATACACCTAGATAGATTAGCATCTCTCTTACAAAAGTTGAGGTTTAGGGATAGTAATGCTAATACATTTAAAGAGACAGTTGCTAAATTTCATAAGTCCATAGTGGAGGTATGGACTACAAACAATATAACACACTACATGGTCAGTATTGTCACCATTGCGAAAAAAAATTATCATTTCGAATTAGTTTGTGTCTCTAATCTCTCTTCTTGTACAACATATACTTGAAGCACATGGTCCATACTTTGCAGATCAAGGAAGTTTGGTAATATGGTCAACTCAAGGCATGGAACTATCTCATTGGCAAGCTCGTTGTGCTTTTCAAAAGGCAATTGATCATGGAGGTGGCATCAATGATTCCAATTCTATGAGGAAATTATTACAATGGTGGTATAGGAGATTAGAGATACGATATAAGAAAAAAGAAAAGAAGTATAAAATCTCTCAAGTAGAATTTATAAGTAGGGCAATATATGAAGTGCGAAAAGCAAGATGTGAAAAAAACACAGCTAGACAATGCCACGTAGAATGGTTGGCAACCCAAGAAAGAGGTGGCAAGAAATGAAGACCTAGATAAAGATAATGCTTTTGATGCATTAAGAGTTCACGAGAGAGCATAGGTACCTAGGATATGACACATCAATACTCCTATCTTTAATAAGAGACATCTTGCAAATTTTGTTTAAATTTTTGAAATTTTGTTACTATGTTTTTCAAAGTCGATTTTGAACTATGCTTTTTAATTATGAAAAGTCGATTTCGAAATCCTAAGACAAAGATATGAAAATTCCAAACCTTGGAACATTCATTGGCCTAGACAGAGAGGGGCATGAGAAGGATGGTAGGAGACAGAGAGAGGCAAGGATGGGATGGAGAAATAAAATAAAATGATAATTTTAAAGTTCATTTACACCACATAAGTTTAAAAGTTTCATACTTAAGTCAAGTCTTTCCTTTCATTTTTGCCCATTACTCTTCACTCTACCCTCCACCTTTCTATCCTTCATTATCACAACCATGGCATGTTTCAAGCTTCCTATCAAGAAGGCACTTGCAAGAGTAAGATCTCAACACTCTTCCAAATCTAGTGAGTGTATTGTGAGTGACAAAGGTCCCTTAGTGGTGGCTGACAATGGTGGCCCTACTACAGCTAATAATGGTGGTGATACGATATCCAACAATGATGGCCCTAGTGTGGTCAATAATAATGGTTCGCCATTGTCCAAAAATGGTGGTCCACATGCTCTAGTTGCTCCACCTCCCACTATTGCTCCAGCTAGTAATACTACACATCCTCCAACACATAAAAAGCGAAGATGGAGTCTAGGCATAGCTACGCTATGTGAGATTAGAAAATTCAATAGGAGGCAACTTGATTATTCTTAAGGCACCATTCTCTAGGCTGGTGCGAGAAATACTGCAAGATCTACAGTTAGGGCATCATCACAAGTTCTTTTTAAGGAACCAAGCAAGGAATGTGGGGCGATGGTCAAAGCCAAGCCTTGCTTGCTTTCCAAGAAGCAGTTGAAAGTTACTTGATTGATCTAATGGATGATTGCCAACTTTTAGCCATTCATGCCCAATGTATCACTATTAAGCCCTTAGATATGGTTCTTGTTCATAGGATTTGTAACAACAAGGATGCATTGATCTTAATGACAATAATATGCTTTGAGAAGCTACCTTGTAATTGGATCTATATTGTTAGCTCATGTTTAGTTGTAGATTGTAAGGAGCTTAGTTTTGGGTTATTTTTCCAGTAGACCTTCAAGTATTTGATAGTAGTGGCCTACAAAATAGAGCTAAAATTTGGCTAGTCTAGTTGTACTTGGTGCAATGCACTATCTATTGTGTATTTCATGGTCTTGTAATGTCAAATCTGATATTTGATATTCTATTTTGCCATGATTTGCATTGTGCATATTTCCAAGTTTCTAATTTTGAAAGTAGTTTTATTAATGATAAATTCAATGCGCAATCACGCACACATAAGTGATCAGTTGTACATAGGCTGACGCACTGTATCTTTACTGTATTTAGCGGTTTGGAAACACTATATCTGATATGTGATATTCCATTTGATCCATGAATTATTTTTTGTGAATTTTTAAGTTTTTGATATTTCATGTAGTTTGATTGACAACACATTTAGTATACAATTGTACACACTTGGTGTGGAGGTGAGTTTTTCTGTCAACATGGAAGTATAATCCAGTTAATGCATTTTCAAAAAATGATTAAACCATCAATTTTATAAATCGAAATGTGGTGAAACTTCACCCACATGCCGAGCATCATAAAAACTCATGGGTATTAATAAATTGGCCCCATTAGAAGTCTCTGGGACACCTGTTCGGAGGTTCACATCAGGGGCCCTGAATTTGGGGATTCAAGGCCCCAAATGCCAGTCTTTGGGCAGATATCCTAGAGACTTCTAGTGAGGCAAAAGAAAAAAGGGTAGTTGATGTATCCTAGAGGAGTCCAAAGGTAAATTTTCATGTCAATCGGATCACTGGTCATATTTTTTCAAAGCCTGGATACATTAATTCAGATTTAAGAGTTTTGCTATACATTTAAAGTTTCACCTCATTTTATACATTTTACTTCTGAGTTTTCAGTTTTCTCTCGTAGAAGACATGGCAAGCACCAACCAAGCGGCCAAGAGACACCCCCTAGAAATCCTATGTATAGGCCACCTCCCCCAGTCTAGCACCACCACTACCACACTAGCATCACAAGCATCGATGGAAGCCAGGCATAGTGGCTCTTCATGAGATCCACCATTACCAGAAGACCACGCACCTCTCCTGATACCAAAGGCTCCATTCTAGAAGCTAGTGTGTGAGATTATGGATGACATACTGATTAAGAACAGTAAGAGGCACTTCCTAGATGGATTACGCTTGCAACAACCCGATTGCTGGACTGCCCAAGCCCTCCTTGCATTACAAGAAGTTGTCGAAGCTTACCTCATCGACTTGTTTTGAGACTCGGTTTATGCAACAGTACATGTAAGGAGAGTGACCGTCACACAAATAGGGATTTGCGAATAGTAAGGTTCTTCCGATGATGGAAGGATAGTCCTCACGAAGATGAAGAATAATGGGAGTATACTACCAAAACATATACGGATTGTAGCTTTCAAAGAGATTTTGTTAAACCCTAGTTGTAATGGATCCCATGTAAAATGTTATGAATATGAATATACATTTTTTGGCGCATCTTATTTTTTTTAATTCACTTGCTAATTATGTTTTTTATTTCTTTGAGTTATTGTTACATGCGTTCAAATGAATACATATTGCGCACAAACTCGATAAAGCACTACGTATTAAATTTAGGGTATGAATCGTGTTACATATAAATTTGATAAATAAATGTAGTATTTAAGTAAAAAATAATAATAAATTATACATATGACAAACAACATTGCACGCAAATCCAACAAATATCAATTTTCATTACTTCAAGAGAAGATTACAAATTACATTACATTGGTGATGAGATATCATTTGACACTAAGTACATCTACTCTCTCCTAGACTTCTTTGAGCTACACTCCCCATGGTTAGAGCTATTCTTGATCATAGGCAGCAACACATTTTACCCTAGTAGTTATTGCCTAATGACATTGAGGTCTTAAACACCAACAACCATGCCATGGGCCACCATGAAAAAAGTGGCCCAGACGTAGTACTAGAGAATAAGTAGAGGAGCTTATAATGTCAAAGAAACACTAATTTCTCCAAGCTAGAGATCGTTGGAATGGTCTTAAAGGGCCTAGCCTTTGTTAGTGCCCTCAACTTCAAGAAGTTTTCAGAAAAAGCCTGAGAGCATGTCTTATGAAATACAATAATATTGCTCACAAGCTGGCCAATATACTCCTTCAATGCCCAGTCCTACACCCATCCTTGGCTACCAGATCAGACACCTTGTCTAGATGAAAATTCATCTATATAGACAATATCCTACATCACACAAGTTCAGTGTCAGACTCACTATACATGGAGTGTGCTAAAGATATATACATCCAATTTGTGCAAAATTTTACCAATAGGGCCTCTAGGGCATCAAGAGCATGGAAATAAAATTTTACAAATGAGGCTCATCGCTTGTCAGTGTCTCATCAAGGCAAGGAGGTGGGTGTACAATGGCTAAGCTTTGTGCTGCCTCTACTCTCAGATTGAGTGTGATCTCCTCAGGCTCCCTCTCGAAATACTCTAGCTGTGGCTGAGAGGGGGTGTCGATATCTTTGTCACTGTCCTCTTGTACCTCAGTACACAAAATATATATGGCAAATGTTGCATCACGCTTGATTAGATCCATCATGGCATGGTCGTGGGATGAGGTGGGCACTGCTCTGGTGCGGAAATGTTGTCCCACATGCACGAGGGCTCCATTTTTTACCTTTGCATGACTTGATCCATCACATAAACTGTATAAGAAATCTATGGGGACCCATTTGAGAGCAGAGTCCAGAGTAGAGCAGGTGAGAGGGTTTGCTGCATTACAAAACGATGCCACTATACTAGAGCTAGGGTCTATGACAGAAAGCGAGCTCTCTAGACTCAAGGTCACGCAAAACCTAGGGTATATTTGGTCTCCTATGTGTGCTTAGCATGTGGAGCAAATCCATGCGACGAAGGCGAGAGTGGCTTATGTTAAATATCGGCCTGCCTGGTGATGTGGCACCCGGTCGCAGCCGGTGATAATGAAGAGCCCTCCTTTTGGGCCAAAAATTTAATGCGTTGCTGTCAGGAATCGACCCCACGTCCTCTGGCTAGCAGACGTGCACCTTACCATCTCACCCATGCGCGATAGTTGAAAGCATGTAAATTTGTTAGATATATATATTCAAAAAAGAAATGTGACCCCTAAAAAGTGCAGGGTCACCGACACGTGGCCTGTGTACAGGCGATAGCCCATAGCAGGCCGATATTTAACGTGAGCCGGCGAGAGTGGTATCCATGGCACACAAAGAGAGAAGGACGAAGAGCACAAGTGTAGGGAAGTAGAGAATGAAAGTGAAAATGAGTTTGGAGTTATAGATTTTATGTATCTAGGGTTTTAAAGAAAGGTTCTTTTTTAATCCTAAAGCTTCAAATTAAAACTCGTACCTTAGTTTCTTTATTTCAATACTTTAAAGTCACCGTTAAAATTACTCATACATATAAATGCTTTGTCTTACATTATTATATCCTCGAATATACTTGGATCGTTGAGTATATTCAAGTCCAACTAGAGAAAATATAGAAAAAATTTAAAAAAATGTAAAAGACCTTTAAAATCCATTTGATTTGATTTAATATTTAATTTTAAGAAATAAGTAGAAGAGATGAGCTACAATACATCATTATGCAAAGATAATATTGCATAGATTATAGAACTCCAAGCTACAATTTAATTATGATTTTAACCATCACGATTGACTAATGTCAGTATGTATTATCACATGCTTGGATCATAGTAAACTAAGATTATGTAAATTGAAAGTACTCCAAAATTTAAAAAATTTTATATTCGTTATTTATTTTTAAAAATTTTACAAAAATTCCACTATTTCAAGGATATGTGGAGAATCACATTGTTTACATGTCATGGATTACTCACTACGAATCTTGACTTTTCTATTATCTAACTTGAAATAGAAGTTGCAGAGGGCCTCATTGGACATCAATTGGATTTCTTGTCTCAAAAAAGAAAAGGGCCAATGGCTCTCTGGACTAACCACAAAAGGATTATGACCATTCCACAAGATAACCACATCTATGAGAGCTGTATGTGTCTCATCTCAAGTATCTTGATCCAAGTTTATCCATTCCCCTCGCAAAAGTCGTCATCTTCTATATCGAAAGCGAATGCATAGAGTTTTTCTAGCGATGAAACACTTGTGATAAAAACAAAAATAATGGTAAGTAAATGTGACTAACACAATAATTCATCTAAGGAAGACATATGTCAATTAAATCAAGGCATTCAAAGTAGTAAAAAAGATTTACCTGAATGTGAGATTAGATTGGTTGACCCTACACTCAATCATTTCATCAAAATGTGTTCTTTTGACTTGCTAAGACTCACCCAATAGATGACTCAACCATTCCTCGAATGCACACTTGTATTAATGAGTGATCTTTGTTTTCTTCAAAACATCACATGAACTAAACAAATGTGCAAACAATGAGAATGAAATAAACCAACTAAGATGCATATCTTTGGAGCCTGTGTTGGGTTTCATAGTACTATTGATGTAAGATTTTATCTTGGACTTACATACTCCTGACAACTCCAAGCTACCAATCAACCACTCACCACACTAGATAGTGGCGATAATGGGACATGTTGCAATCTCTAGCTTTCTACTACATACAATGAATTATAAAAAGAGATATTTTGAGTTGCAAGTTTACTTGCAGAGTTATTATCATAGATCAAAGAACCTATGTCTTCATGCCAAACATGTATCTTGTTGCTCAAACATTCCACATTCTACCATTCATGCAAAGTTGATGGATATAGAGTTGTCAATAAAATAAGATTGAATTAGAATACTGCAAAGATTTTTTTTACAAAAATTGATGTAAAAAAATAAACAATGATAAAATTTAAAAACTTACTGTTTTGTTTATAATTTGTAATGTAGTTCTTGTTGTGTAAAGAGATTTGTTTGTGTATATAAACATGTTGGATCAACACTTCTATTAATGTACTTGTTCCATTAAAAACTTTTCTAAACTCTAAAATTCTACATTTTCAATGTTTGCTAGGGTTTACGACATCCTTACGCCTGACCTTGAAACTCCCTCGAGTACTTAGGTGCATCAAAATCCAATCCAACTTATAGTACTTATCACAAATCTAATTACCATCACTATCTTTCCTATTGAAGACCTCCACTACAAGAATGCTACTAATGTTTTTCCTCCATGAAGACATTATAATAACCAAATAGAAAGGTTACCTATCAGTATGTGTATAGTTTATAAATGTTCTCTCTAAATGAAATGAAATTTAAATGGAATAATTAAAAAAAAAACATTATACCTGTAATTCTTTTCACAAAGAAGCCTAGAGATCTTGAACAAGAAGTTGATTTATACCAAGACCATTGTTCCTTCATAGACAAATTCCTAGAGTATAAAAATAAAAGAAATATTAAGTCAAAAAATACATATAACTTACATAGGATTTATCCAAATGAGTTGAAACTTAACCATGGAGCAACAGAAAAAAATGACAATATACACGTGGCTCTCTTTGCAAAGAAGCTCAAAGATGTTAAAGAAATTGAGTTTTTAAGAAATCATTGTTCTCCACCCTAAGAGACTCTTGGAGTAAAAAAACAAAGAAAAGCTTAGTATACATATAGCTTGCATACATTTTTCCAAACGAGATAAAATTTAACTATGGAACAACAAAAAAACAAGACAACATACCTATAACTTTGTTTACAAAGAAACTATAAGATATTGAAGAAGAAGTTGTGTGTTCAAAAGATCATTGTTCTTGGCTGTAAGAAACTCCCAGAGTACCAAAACAAAAGAAATTACATATCAAAGAATGCATATATCTTGCACAAGTTTTGCTCAAATAAGATAAAACTTTACCATAGGACATCCATGGAAGGGAACAATATACCTGTAAAGTTTTGTGAAGAAAATC
Organism: Lygodium microphyllum; assembly: GCF_053477565.2. Lineage (NCBI taxonomy): Eukaryota > Viridiplantae > Streptophyta > Polypodiopsida > Schizaeales > Lygodiaceae > Lygodium > Lygodium microphyllum. Next base: position 113,532,477 of record NC_141160.1, read on the forward strand.
TTAGGACTTTGGTAGAACAAACTCTCCTCTCATAAAACATATGAAACTCACTTTGTGTTTGTGTAGAGGAAATGAAATTTCGCAAGGTTACAGATAAGGCAAGCACAATGAGGATGTAAAATTTTGTCAAGAGAAAGAAGAAGCAGGAAAAGAGATATGATAAATTTGAGCTCCGCCTAAGAAAGAGAAAAAAACTGAAAATGGGAGAAATGAAAAGTCAAACATTTTTTTTAAAATTCAAGTCACAAACTTTCAGGAAGTGTTAGCATTGTATTCCCCTCACTTTATTGTCGAGGGAAGATTTGGGCCAAGATATGGCTAGAAGATTCATGTTACATGAATATGAAATCATAGCTCTCTCATTGGTTAGGTCTATATTTGTTTATTCACTCCTTAAGGAGCAAAAAAGAGAGTCAATATTTCTCCTAATGAGAGCCAGTAGAAGACACAGGTGCAATGGATGTTAGCTTAAATGCAGCCTTCTTCTTGGCTCCCTTTACATTGTCCGACTTAATCGGCTTCTTCAAGTGCACTATGACAGCCTTCAAGGCCTGGTAGTCTTTGCGAGTGGGCCTTACAAACTTATCTTTGTGCTTGAACCTACCAAATCTCTTTCCTTTGTCCACGGTGGCCATTAGGGACAAGCAGAGATGATTCCTGATGAGGAACAAGAAGCTTGGAACAAGCCTCTCGACGAGCACCAACAGTGCTAAAATTCACCTCCAAGTCAAACTCAAGTGACCGGCATAATCTGTTCAGCCAGTCCATAAGCCAATGGTGCACTTTGAATCAAATCCAAGAAGACTCTGCTGTAGATGAGTAACTTTAAGTTCTCCTTCACTTGGATAATTAGCATTATTGAACCCTTCGCTTCTATTTTTACTTCCATAGGTCCTCTATCTCATATTTTGGATGAAGCCTTTTTTCCACAACAATGGCCATATCTCCTTATTTATCCATAATGATAGCATTGATAGGTTCCGTGTAAAGAGAGGAAGTGGACATCAACGCATGTAGCCCTTTTGACTTCCATATATGTTTTAAGATATCTCATGGAATACGAAAAAAGCTTTTATAGTGCTTCTTTCAGGTTCCTTTGATGTTCTAGGCATTGGTCAAAGTCCATCTCTTATTCAAACATAATCCCCCAATGTTGAGGTATCAAGCTCCACTCGTGATATGCTAGGGTGACCATTGTGCATTTATGTCACACTACAAGGGAATGGGCCAATAGCGACGCTGATTAGCGACGGCGGATATCGGCGTCGCTATTGGCGTCGCAATTGGCATCGCTATTTGCGACGCAAATAGCGACGCCGCAGGGAAAAAAAGCGCGGCTGAAACCAGAGCGCCGTTTTCATTTTCTTTTCTTCGCCTTTTGAGAGCGAGAGCGAGGGAGAGAGCCAAGGCTTTGTGAGAGAAGAGGAGGAAGAGACTTGTTGCCGCCGCCGCCGCTGCCACCATCGTTGTTCGCGAAGGAGAGGAGGAGCCCTCGTTGCAAAGAGAAGCCGCCCACGCTCGCCATATCTCATTGGTGAGTCTCCCTCTCTCTTTCTTTTACTTGTTGAAGATTTAAATCGTTCTCTTTTGTTTGTTTAGGAGAGGAAATGAAAGAGAAGGAGAGGGAGAGGGAGAGAGAGGGAGAGAAAGAGAGGGAGAGGGAGAGAAAGAGAGGGAGAGTGCATTCTCTCTCTGTCTCTCCCTTTTGCTTGTTTAATGTTTAAATTACTTTCTTCTTTGCTTGTTTAGGAGAGGAAACGAGAGAATAAGAGAGAAAGAGAGGGAGAGGGAGAGGGAGAGGGAAAGAAAGAGAAATAGAAATAGAGGGAGAGGGAGAGGGAGGGGGAGGAAATAGGAGAGGGAGAGAAAGAGAAAGAGAGGGAGAAGGAGGGAGAGTGCATTCTCTCTCTCCCTCCCTCTCCCTTTTGCTTGTTTAATGTTTGAATCACTTTATTTTTTGCTTGTTTAGGAGAGGAAATGAGAGAGAAAGAGAGTGAGAGGGAGAGGAAGGGGAAGGAAATGAGAGAGGGATAGAAAGAGAAAGAGAGGGAGAGTGCATTATATCTCTCCCTCTCCCTTTTGCTTGGAAGATGTTTAAATCACTTTATTTTTTGCTTGTTTAGGAAATGAGAGAGAAAGAGAGATAGAGAGGGAGAGGGAGAAAAATAGAAAGAGAGGGAGAGGGAGAGGGAGAGGGAGGGGGAGGGGAAGGAAATGAGAGAGGGAGAGAAAGAGGGAGGGGGAGGGAGAGGGAGCGAGGGAGAGGGAGAGGGAGAAAGAGGGAGGGAGAGGGAGAGGGAGGAAATGAGAGAGGGAGAGAAAGAGAACGAGAGGGAGAGGGTGAGAGAAAGAGAGGAAGAGAGGGAGAGGGAGAGAAAGAGAGGGAGAGGGAAGGGAAGGAAATTTAAGATAATATACGTATTGATAATGGTATGTAATGTGCTTTGCATACGGCCACGTACTTCATCAAAATGAACCCAAAATTATTGTTATAGAAGAAGAAACCCTTAAATTGAGTATAGGATAATTTCTCTCAGGTCTTATGACTATGAGTAGAATTGATTGAAATAAATTTTATTACTATAGTTATAAAATTTCATAGATGGCGCGCATTAATTTTAAAATGGATTACTTATACTCAAAGCCGAGATATAACAAAAAATTATCTACCGGGACAAACAAATCGTTGAGCATGATACAAGGCCGAGATATAACATCGAAAAATCTCTCGACTACTATATACAATGCAAGGTTTATGGTCAACTTGCAACTTGACGTACATCTCCATAAAGCTATCCGTTTAAGCCTCGTTTGATGTAATATAGATAAGATGGCAAACGAAGAAGGTCCTATTGTTCAAGACCGCGAGTCGTATCTTAATCAGCGTGTCCCATGTCCTTGCTCTCAATGCAAGTTGGCAATTAGACGAAAACGCCGATTGTCTATAGAACACGTACGACGATTTGGTGAGTTTCAATCTGAGATCATTGATCAGGTGATTGCAGATTTTCAGCAAACGGTAATTTGAAGTTAGCATTTTTCATGCATTGTACTCTCAAGCTAATTGAAAACCATACACAATAAGATTGGGTCTTGTTGGCAAATTTTGTATCCAGGGGGGTGATGTCTCGACCCAAGGGGGAGTGCATCCTTTGCGGCCAATTAGAAGAGTTCGTGGACGTGTGATGGATGGATTGCAGGAGCCAATCGACCACTCGCAAGGCCCATCTATACCGTCAATGCCAGAGGAGACAGACAACCTTCCCAACTTGCCTACAATCTTGGAGCGTGAGATGGAGGCAATGATCGATGCATTGATTCCCATGGATGTTGAGACATCTGACCCGCTTATAGAGGAAGCATCCATACCATTATATGATGGGTGCCGAGTATCTCGGTTGAAGACATTGCTTGCACTCTTAAGTGTGCAAGCAAAATACGGTTGGAGCGATACGAGTGTGACTGAGTTATTCAGGTACCTTGCACACAGACTTCATTGTTTTTTTTTATAAACAGTATTATTGAAAACATGGATGGATTATTCAAGGTGTTTTATGATTTTTTCAGGTTATTGAAATATCATATATTGCCACCTGCAAACACCATGCCTGAGTCTCGTGATGATGCACGACATGTTTTACGAAAGCTTGGCATGGACTACAATAACATCCATGCATGTATCAACGACTGCATATTGTTTTGAGATGAATACGAGACTATGGAGACATGTCCAAAGTGTGGTGCTCACAGGTATCAACAGGACTTGCAAGGGCAAACCATCCCTCAAAAAGTCCTCAGACACTTTATGCTCATCTCTCGCATAAACCACATGTTTTGCACGTCTGCCATGGCAAGCTTGACAACGTGGCATGTGCAGAATAGGTCCACGGATGGAGTGCAACGAATATCAGCAGATTCGCGTGCATAGAGCCACATTGACTCTACCTTCCCAAGCTTTACGCGAGAGCCAAGGAATCTTCGGCTCGGTCTCGCCATGGATGGTGTGAACCCATTCGGTCTGCGCTCGACTTCTTACAGTGTGTGGCCTATAGTGCATGCAGAGTTGTGTCAGGAGATTAACATGGGACCATAGAATACTTCATTCTTGGAGAATTTTATTACTCAATTCGTTGTTTAGATCTTCCATAAAGGTAGATAAGATATGCATTTTAAGAGGGATTTTTCAAAAATGATTTATATTAATGTGCTTTGTATAGTTTAAATTGATTATTCTAACATTATTTTTTATCTGTGCAGGTATCGACATTTTCAGGATGAGTCGAGGGATGAGCGATGAGGAGTTTCAGGAGATGATGGCACGTATGTCTCCAGATCAGCTCGCGAGATTCAGAGAGATAGCAGATCAGGAGCTGTCTCGTTCTTTGTCAGGGCGCTCTGCTAGATTAGCTTCAGCGCGATCAGATGCTTCAGCTTCAAGCAGACGATCTCGACACTCGCGACTTGGGCCAGAGGGAGGGACTGCGACTGTAGGAGGATCAGGGGGGTGCTGCTGTGGAGACACGGACGCGGTGTCTCCGTCTCGTCGTTCAGCTGGAGCTCGGTCACCTTCAGGATTTGTCACACCTGTGGGGACGTCCACTCCAGTTACTCCGGCTTTTGCGCAGCCGTCGGTAGATGTCACGTCTTTTGGTGGCACTCCTTTTGGTGGCACCCCCTCTGGTGGCACTCCTTTTGGTGGCACACCCTCTGGTGGCACCCCTTTGAGTGGCACTCCGGGAGAGGGTATCCCCCTCGGTACACCGGATGTTCAGGGGTCTCCTGGATATGCCCAAGAGCGTGGACAGAGATGGGAGAGGGCCCATACAAGGCACACTCCTAGGGATTATGGATACCTAGTGGATGGCAGGTCAGGAGCCATCATCATGAATGATGAGGGAAGGAGGGTGATGGCTTGCATGAGGAAGTTGTGCCAACAAGTTTTTCGGCACAACGTCCTGGATCATTGGAGGAACATACCGGAGGGGAGCAAGGAGTACATAGTAGCATCCTTGCACGAGGAGTACCCGGTGCCAGCCGCCCGCAGTGGATAGATTCTCTACGGGCTGGATGATGGATTGCATGCGTGCATACATGTCACATAGACGATCCGACGCACGCAAGGCAATCAAGAGTGGGGCTCCAAAGCCCGAGTGGTTAGATGCAGACGACTGGCACCGACTGAGGGAGGAGGCTACAAATTCGCCAGGACGTTGGAGTCAGCAGCGGGAGGCGGCGAGGGTACGAATCGAGGCCGGATCGGTACATCATCTTGGGAGTGGCGGCCACAGGACATATTTGGAGGACTTTGTAAGTTTCTCTTTTGTTTTGCTTATTTGTTTTTTTGAGATATTCTTTGCACTGACAATCATGTTTCTAACAGTTAGCATTTTGTTTTCTTTGCAGCACTCCATTACAAATCGCGATCCGCAAGGCCTTGAGACTCGATATGCGGAGAGACACGGTCTCAGATCATTGATCGACCGATTGTATAGACGCGGCGGCCCAGTAAGTCACTCATCTTTCTTGTCCGTAGTTACCATGAGATATTTGAATGCATTATTGTATGGTGGATTGATATGTTGTTTCTTTTTCTGCAGAATCCGTTTGATGCTCCTTTACAACGGGAAGAGCTTTCGGGGGACGACGATTTGTAGCTCGCCCTTGGATCCTTAGAGCTCACATACCTTTAGTTTTTAGTCGCCCGATCTATGTAGACATTTTCTATGTATTAGTGATATTGTTTTATGATTGTACCAATCGCATTTTATGCGATATCATGTATTTATTTCATCCATCAGTTTTATGATTTCAGTATACATTCTTTTTGTTTGCAAACGCTTTGTATGCAGCAGTGCAGAAACTATTTTGTATGGCTCTCATACAGCACACAGTGCTATATGTGGCAGGGCAGCAAGCTGCCCTGCCACAAATTTTTTTTTTCTCTGTTACCGTCGCTATTTGCATCGCAAATTTACTGCACGCGTCGCTATTGTCGTCGCTATCAGCGTCGCAAATTCTCTGCAACCGTCGCTATATGCGTCGCTATTTACGTCGCAAATGCGACGCATATAGCGATGCATATAGCGACGGTTATAGCGACGATTCTATGGCATCGTCAATAACGACGCTTTTTGCGACGACGGGGGCAAATTTTGTTGTTTGTATTTTCGTCGCTTTAAACGTCGCTATAAGGTCTATATCTTGTAGTGTCACTGACTTGTTAGCTGCAGATGCGGTTGGTACACCGCCCAAGAATAATAGCTAGATGACAGCTATCCTTATCTACTCTAGTTCGTGGCTCAGTTAGTATGCCACCTTAGTTAGTTGAGTTTGGTTTGAGACCCATATATAGGGTTCTTCTATTTCTCTGTACGTGTGTTCTTTTTGGCTTACACAACTAAGAAGAGGAAAACTATTTTCAGCCTCCACCTTTGTGTGTATTCCCCCATTGTGTAAGTGAGAAAGCTACAAGTGAGACTCCTTCCTTCTCTCCCACAATCTTGACATGGTATCAGAGCCTGGTTTGTGGTAAGGAGCTCAAGAAAGCAAACCAATTTCGCAGTGTTCTGGTAAGAAGACCAGTGTTGCTTTCATTTTTCGAGTTTGGGAGCAAGTCTCTGCAGGTAGCACAGCCAAAAAGTGCAAGAGTGCATTGTCTCAGATTGAGACGCCCTTCGCTGTGTAGCAAGAGGGTAGTATATGCTGCGGGATGAGGCTTTAGCCTTTGGTTGCCCTGTTTTTTCTATTTGAGGCCATTTCGAGGCCTGTTTTGGAGGCGGAAGTTTTTCACACGCACTCAGGAAAATGCCCTATTTTTTGCTATGCGACCATTGTTCTACATGTCGGTGAAAAGTTATTGTAGAAATTGCATCGTATGCTTGTGCGTAGAGACATTGAGAGCTACAGAATCATCCTTGTTGCCTGTTGATGCAAAATCGTCACTAGGAAGTGACTGTGTGGTCAAATACCACTTTCGTCAGTTTTACAGATTTGCCCTTGTGAGGCTAAAGCTGTGTTTTTTGCAGTGAGAGAATTTTTTGCAGTGTTTTGTAATGGCGTCTGATTCTCTTTCATAGATTGTCACTAAAAAGCTTGACAAGAACAACTTCCAAGCATGGAAGTTTAGAATGACAAATTTCCTTATGGGAAAAGGATATTGGGAATTCGCTACAGGAAATGAAGAAGAACCAGTTCTTCCTGATGTTCCCAATCAACAGCAAATGCAGGCATTTAAAGGATGGCATGAGAGAGCCAGAAAAGTTATGTACTAGCTGCTATCAGTATTTCAGACTCTATGATTATGCATATTCAGGATGCAAGTATGCCAAAGGAGGCATGAGATACTTTGTCAAAAATGTATAGCACAAATACGCAAGCCAGGAAAATGCAGCTCAAGCAAGAGTTGCACAATGTGCAAAGAGAAAGTATGAGCATCAATGACTACCACATGAAGGTGAAGAAGATTGCAGATGCACTTGCTTTCATTGGGTTGCCAGTGAAAGATGATGATTTAGTTTCTATGACCTTGAATGGTTTAGAAAAGGATTATGCACAGTTCTGAACATCCATTTCCGCCCGTGAAAGATTTCCTGATTTTGAGGAGTTGATTGCTCTTCTAATTTCTTAGGAGTAGAGAAATGGTGGTGCATCTTCTTCAGGAGGAACTTCAAAAGAAGATGTCTTCTACTCAAATGCTGGAAGAGGTAGAGGCAGAGATAGAGGAGGCCGATCTGGAGGCCGTGGTAGAAATCAAAATATGCAGCAAACCCAAGAAATCCAGTCCTATGGAGGAGGACATGGTAACTCTAGAGGCAGGGGAGCCAAAGAGGTCATGGTGGATGGCAAAGAGGCCAAAATGCAAACAACAATGTTGAATGCTACTACTGTGGTAAAATGGGTCATATGGCTAAAGACTACTATAAAAAGTAGAATGACATCATGAATGAAAAATGGCAACAAGGGAATTATGCATGTTCTAGTAGACAGGGTGATGATAGAAATGAGCATTTATTTATGGTACAGCACATGAACAATTCTGTGACAAGTGTAGAAGAAAGAAACGAAGTGTGGTATGTTGACTCAAGTGCGTCAAACCACATGACAGGTCATGCAGAATGGATGCAAGATTCAAGGAAAATGAAAAAATTAGGATTTGTGGAGATTGGTGATGATACTCCACATCTTATTGTGTAGATTGAAAAATTTCCTTTGTCTATGCAAGTTGGAAAAAAGAAATACCTATCAGATGTATTTCATGTCCCGAATATCACCAAGAATCTGGTTTCTGTTGGTCAAATGGTTGAGCATGGCTTGTAGGTCAGATTTAATCCTCATGGATGCTTTGTTGAGGATATGAAAAATAAAGGTCACTTGATAGCGAAAGGAAAGAAGAAGGGCAGAATGTTTACGTTGGATGCAGATATGCCTGAATTGAGTGCAGCAATGTTTGCACATGGGACTAGTGTAGTTGCAGATATTGATATCTGGCATAAACGCATTGATCATGTTAATGTATAGTGACTTAAATCAATGCAAGCCCAAAATATTGTTGCAGGATTGCCTAAATTCAAGGTTGCGAAAATGCATAAGGTATGTGAAGCCTGTCAATTTGGAAAACAAGCAAGGAAACCATTTTTTAGATATGTTCAAGAGAGTAAGAAGCCATTGAAATTAATCCACTCTGATGTGTGGACTTCTAAAGCTGCATCTATTGGAGGTTGTCATTATTTTGTCACTTTTATTGATGACTATAGCAGAAAATTTTGGGTGTATTTTATGAAAAAGAAAAGTGAAGTGTTTGGGCATTTCAAAACTCTTAAAGCTATGGTTGAAAAAGAAACAGGCCTGCAAATAAAATGCCTAAGGTCAGATGGAGGGGGAGAGTACCTCTCAAATGAGTTTGCAAGGTTTCTGCAGGAGCATGGTATAAAGCAACAATATTCATGCAGTCATACCCCATAACAAAATGGAATTGCAGAAAGAAAAAATAGGCATATTGGAGAGGTATCTCATGCCATGCTCAACGAAAAAGACTTGCCATATTTTTATTGGGCTGAAGCAGTTGCTACATCAATCTACATAATGAACAGGACTCCCACTGCAGCAATACATGGCATGACTCCAGAGGAGAGGAATATTGGTAGGAAACCAGATATTTCTCATTTGAAATTTTTTGGTTGCATTGCTTATGTTCATGTGCCAGATGAGTTGAGATCCAAGTTGGATCCAAAAGCTGAGAAGTGCATCTTTATTGGTTACTCTCTGCAATAGTAGAAAGGGTATAGATGCTATAACCCTTCTATTCGTAAGTTTACAGTGAGCAGAGATGTTGTTTTTTATGAGATGAGTAGCCAGTATAAACCAGTAAATGTGATTGATAATGTAGATGCACAAAATGGTAATGCTGCATAGAATTCACAGCAGCAGTCACAAGATATTAGTGGACATGGAGTGTCCTCTAGCAGTTGTTCACATTCTTCGCCATGGACAAGCAGATTAAGATCAGGAGAATCTCCTCAAAGAAATGTAGATAGTGGTATGCAGGCATCACGAAAAGGAAAAGAGAAGGTAGATCAGCCCATGTTTGATGTGAAAGCAGGTCACTCTTATGTGGATGGTGAATCCAGTGGCTCAGAACAGAGCATTGATGATGAGTTGGGTATTTCTTTCATTGTTACACCTGGAGTAATGAAGACTAGGGATATTTTGAGAGCACCTGGAAGTGAGCATACTTTGCGCAGGTCTACCAGAGCTAGGTATCTTGTGGGGATAGGCTGAAATATGATGGATTTATAGCCATTCACTATGCCTATATAGTCAAAGTGATACACGAACCAGAACCCATTTCTTTTGAGCAAGCCATGGGAAAAGAAAAATGGGAGAAAGCCATGGATGAAGAAATGGATGCCTTGGAAGAAAATGCTACATGGAAATTGGTACCTTTGCCTAAAGATAAGAATGCAATTGGTTGTAAGTGGGTTTATAAGGTGAAGCACAATGCAGATGGTTCTTTGAACAGATACAAGGCAAGATTAGTAGTCAAGGGGTATGCACAAACATATGGCATTGATTATAAAGAAACATTCAGTCCGGTTGCAAGGATGGCAACCGTAAGAGCAGTCATTGCTATGGCTCCATCAAAGGGATGGTCTTTACATCAGATGGATGTAAAGAATGCCTTCTTGCATGGTGATTTGCAAGAAGAGGTCTATATGGAGCAACCACCAAGTTATGTGCATGTTATTCATCCTGAGTTTGTTTGCAGGTTGAAGAAAGCCTTGTATGGCTTGAAGCAAGCACCTAGAGCATGGCCTAACAAGATAGGATAGTATCTTGTCACTATTGGCTTTCAGATTTCCAAGGCAGATTTCTCACTTTATGTGAGAAAAACAGAGAAAGGTATTATGCTGCTTGTCATTTATGTTGATGATTTGATTATCATAGGTGATAGTGATGAAGATATCCTTCATGTGAAAATGCTATTGAAGCAGAAGTTTGAGATGAAGGATTTTGGAGAGCTGCGTTATTTTTTGGGCATTGAGTGATTAGATCACCAAGTGGGATATGGCTCTTGCAGAGGCAATATGGATTGGACATACTATCCAAATATGGGATGACAGGCTGTAAGCCTATTTCAGTTTCTTTGGAGCAGAATGTGAAGCTGAGTGCAGATGCAGGTGAGCTTCTCGACGACCCTACTATGTACAGATGCATAGTAGGAAGTTTGATTTATATGACTATTACCAGGCCAGATTTGAGCTATGCTGTTGAATTGGTAAGTCAGTTTATGCAAGCTCCAAGGAAACCACATTTGGATGCGGCTAGACGCATACTCAGGTATGTGAAGTCCACATTGCAGTATGGACTATTTTATGAGACTCGGGTTCAGATACAGTTACATGGATACACTAATGCTGATTGGGCTGGTAGTATTTCTGATAGACGATCTACCAGTGGATATGTGTTCTCTTTTGGGAGTGATGCAGTCACTTGGAGCAGCAAGAAACAGCCTACAGTTGCCTTGTCGAGCACAGAGGCTGAGTACAGGGGTGCAGCAATGGCTGCATGTGAGGTATCTTGGTTGCATAAGCTACTTTATGATATGCATCATCCTATAGATGGGCCAGTTGTCATTTATTGTGACAACATGAGTAGTATACACTTGGCAAATAACCCAGTCTATCATGCTAGAACAAAGCACATTGAGGTGTATTATCACTATGTGCGGGAGAGGGTTTTACTAGGTCTTATTAATCTAGTTTATGTCAACACAGAGGATCAGGTAGCTGACATATTCACAAAGGCATTGGGCGCAGAGAAGCTATGTAAGTTCAGAGACCTGCTTGGTGTGCAGGAATTGGGATTGAGCTCGAGGGGGAGTGTTGAGGTATCGAGCTCCACTCGTGATATGCGAAGGTGACCGTTGTGCATTTATGTCACTGACTTGTTAGCTGCGGTTGGTACACCGCCCAAGAATAATAGCTAGATGACAGCTATCCTTATCTACTCTAGTTCATGGCTCAGTTAGTATGCCACCTTAGTTAGTTGAGTTTGGTTTGAGACCCATATATAGGGTTCTTCTATTTCTCTGTACGTGTGTTCTTTTTGGCTTACACAACTAAGAAGAGGAAACCTGTTTTCAGCCTCCACCTTTGTGTGTATTCCCCCATTGTGTAAGTGAGAAAGCTACAAGTGAGACTCCTTTCTTCTCTCCCACAATCTTGACACCCAAGACCTGTCATCTTTGTGTGTATTCCCCCATTGTGTAAGTGAGAAAGCTACAAGTGAGACTCCTTCCTTCTCTCCCACAATCTTGACACCCAAGACCTGCCATCTTTGAATAGTATCAAATTCCATCATATTTTTTATTCTTCAACAAAGCCTATAACTTTGAGAACCCAAATATCTCTTCATACGCATCTGTTTTTCATTTAGTGTGCCCTAGCAAGAATATGTATTAGGAGAAATATGGACTCTCTTTTTTTCCCCTTAAGAAATGTATAAAAAAATATAGGCCTAACCAATGAGAGAGTTGGGATTCCAAATTCATGTAACATGAATATTCTAGTCATATATTGGCTCAAATCTCCCCTCAACAATAAAATAAGGGGAAATGTGGGGAATACAATGCTGACACTTCTTGAAAGATTATGACCCAAATTTTCATTTTCTTTTTTTTTTAATGTTTGACTTTTCATTTTTTCCCTTTTCAGATTCTCCCTCTTTCTTAGGTGGAACTCAAATTTATCATATCTCTTTCCCCGCTTCTTCTTTCTTAACGAAATTTTACAGCCTCATCGTTGCTTGCCCTATCTATAACCTTGTGAAATTTCATTTCCTCTACACAAATACAAAGTGAGTTTCACATGTTTTATGAGAGCAGAGCTTGTTTTACCAAAGCCCTAAGATTTTCTTCACAAAACTTTACATGCATATCGTTCTCTTCCATGGATGTTCTATGGTAAAGTTTTATCTCATTTGGAAAAAACTTGTGCAAGATATGTGCATTCTCTGACATGTAATTTCTTTTGTTTTGGTACTCTAGGAGTGTCTTACAGTTAAGAACAATGATCTTTTGAACACTCAACTTCTTCTTCAATATCTTATGGTTTCTTTGTAAACAAAGTTATAGGTATGTTGTCTTGTTTTTTTGTTGCTCCATAGTTAAATTTTATCTCGTTTGGAAAAAAATGTATGCAAGTTATATGTATACTGAGCTTTCCTTTGTTTTTTTACTCCAACAGTCTCTTAGGGTGGAGAACAATGATTTCTTAAAAACTCAATTTCTTTAACATCTTTGAGGTTCTTTGCAAAGAGAGCTACATGTATATTATCATTTTTTCTATTGCTCCATGGTTAAGTTTCAACTCATTTGGACAAAGCCTATGTAAGTTATATGTACGCTTTGACCCGATATTTCTTTTGTTTTTGTACTTTAGGAATTTATCAGTGAAGGAACAATGGTCTTGTTATAATTCAACTTCTTGTTCAACATCTCTAGGCTTCTTTGTGAAAAGAATTGCAAGTACAATGTTTTTTTTAAATTGCTCTATTTAAATTTTATTTCATTTGGAGAGAACATTTGCAAACTATACATATGTTGATAGGTAACTTTACTATTTGGTTATTATAGATGTCTTCACAGAGGAAAAATATAAATAACATATTTACAGTGGAGGTCTTCAATAGGAAAGATAGTGGTGGTAATTGGATTTGTGATAAGTACTATAAGTTGAATTGGATTTTGATGCACCCAAGTACTCGAGAGAGTTTCAAGGTTAGACATAAGGTGTTGCAAACCCTAGCAAACATTGGTAGAACTTTAGAGTTCAAAAAAGTGTTTAATGGAACAAGGAAAGTAACAAAAATGTTGATCCAATATGTTTATACACACAAACAAATCTATGTACACAACAAGAATTACATTGCAAATTATAAACAAAATAGTGAGTTTTTAAATTTTATCATTGTTTATTTTTTTGCATCAGATTTGTTTTTAAATATCTTTGCAGTGTTCTAATTCAATCTTGTTTTACTGAGACAGCTCTATATCCATTAACTTTGCATGAATGGCAGAATGTGGAATGTTTGAGCGCCAAGATACATGTTTGGCATGAAGACATAGATTCTTTGATCCATGATAATAACTCTACAAGTCAACTTGCAACTCAAAATATCTTTTTTTTATAATTCATTGTATGTAGTAGAAAGCCAGAGATTGTAGCATATCCCATTGCCGCCACTATCTAGTGGTGAATGGTTGATTGGTAGCTTGGAGTTGTCAGGAGCATATAAGTCAAAGATAAAATCTGACATCAATAGTGCTATGAAACCCACCACTGGCTCCAAAGATGTGCATCTTAGTTGGTTTATTCCATTCTCATTGTTTGCGCATTTGTTTGGTTCATGTGATATTCTAAAGAAAATAAAGATTACTTATCAATGCAAGTGTCCATCCGAGAGATGGATAAGTCAGCTATTGGGTGAGTCTTGGCAAGCCAAAAGAACACATTTTGATGAGACAATTGAGTGCAAGGTTAACCAATCTGATCTCACATTCACATAAATATTTTTTAACTATGAATGTCTCGATTTAATTAACATAGGTCTTCCTTAGATGAATTTTAGTGTTAGTCACATTTACTTACCATTATTTTTATTTTCATTACAAATATTTTATTGCTAGACAAACTCTGTGCATTCACTTTCGATATAGAAGATGGCAACTTTTGCAAGGGGAGTGGATTAGCTCGGATCAAGATACCTGAGATGAGATACATACAGCTATCATAGGCATGGTTATCTTATGGAATGGTCATAATCCTTTTGTGGTTAGCACAAAGAGCCGTTGGCCCATTTATTTTTTGAGACAAGAAATCCAATTAATGTCCAATGAACCCCTCTGCAACTTCTATTTCAAGTTAGATAATAGAAAAGTTAGAATTCGTAGTGAGTAATCCGTGACATGTAAACAATGTGCTTCTCCACATATCCTTGAGATAGTGGAATCCTTGTAATTTTTTTATAAGGAACAAATATAATTTTTTTTTTAAATTTTGAGTACTTTCAATTTAGATAATCTTAGTTTACTATGATCCAAGCATGTGAGAATATATACTGTAATTAGTCAATCATACCGGTTAAAAGCATGATTAAATTGCACGCTGGAGTTCTATAATCTATGCCATATTGTCTTTGCATAATTATATATTGTAGCTCATCTCTTTTACTCATTTCCTAAATTTAAATATTAAATTGGATCCAAGGAATTTTGAATGTCTTTTAATTTTCTTTTCTTAAAAAATTTCTATATTTTCTCTAGTTGGACTTGAATATACTCAGCGATCCAAGTATATTCGAGGATATAATAATGTAAAATGAAGCATTTGTCTCTGCACCAAAGGAGTGCCCACCTTATCCTCCAGGATCACGTCACGATGGATCTCATCGAGTGTGATATAACATTTTTCATATGTGTTTTGTGCACTGAGGTGCAAGAGGGTAGTGATAAAGACATTAAGACACCCTCTCGACCATAGCTAGAGTATTTTGAGAGGGAGCCTAAGGAGATCACACTCAATCCAAGCATAGAGGCACACAAAGGTTAGCTATTGTGCACCCACCTCCTTTAGACATCAACAAGCGATGAGCCACCCCTCGCTTCTTTCCATGCTATCATCATCGAGGGGATGGAATATCTACTCATGCAGGATGTACTAGAAATTTTGGAGCTAAGAGAAGAAGAACTATATTGTATCATGGTGCATGATGCACTTGATGAATTTATAGATTTTGATATGCATGATGCCTTAACACATGTTGATGAGGTGGCTCAATATGATGGTACAAGTGTCGATGACATCTCTGCCATTGTGAGCATCCAAGAGTAGATTGAGGATGTGGCGCTATAGTATAAGATCTCAGATGCGGAGTTCGAGTGGTTGCAAGAAATCCTTTTTGGTCCTCAATCCAACTACACAGTTTCTTCCCAAGAGAGAGACAAGGGTGGCCCAGTTGTAGGAGAAGACCAGGATGCTCCATTACAGCAGTAGATAGATAATGCAAAGAAGGTAATGTTATCATATTTGCATGCAAATTTACCAATATGGCCTCTAGGGCATCGGGACCATTGGGATGAATTTTTGCCAAGATCGGACCCCAGAGCAGCCCTGCCCGGAGGCTTGTGTCTTGCAAATTGAGGCTGAGATATGAGCCTTCAACCAGGGCTAATCTGGGGGCCCAATCCCTGCAAAAATTCATCCCAATGGTCTCAATGCCCTAGAGGCCCTACCGCTAAATTTACATGCATATTTGATGTTTATATCTTTAGCACACTCCATGCATAGTGAGTTTGAAACAATGAGTCTGACACTGAACTCATGTGATACAGGACATTGTCTATATAGATGAAATTTCATCTATACAAGATGGTCGATCTGGTAGCCAAGGAAGCGTGCAAGACTCGGCATTCAAGGAGTACATTGAACAGCTTGTGAGTGACATTTTTGTATTTCATAAGACATGCTCTCTGGCTTTTGTTGAGAACTTCTTGAAGTTGAGGGCACTAACAAAGGTTGGGCCCTTCAAGATCATCTCGATAAACTCTAGCTTGGAGAAAGTAGTGTTGCTTCGATGTTTGAAGCTCCTCTACTTATTCTCTAGTACGAAGTCTAGGCCACTTTTTTCCATGGTGGCCCATGGCACGGTTCTTGGTGTTCAAGACCCCAATGTCATTAGGCAAGAATTAATAGGGTAAAATGTATTGCTGGCTATGATCACTAACCATGGGGAGTGTATCTCGAAGAAGCCTAGAACCCCAATGTCATTAGGCAAGAACTACTAGGGTAAAATGTGTTGCTGCCTAGATCAAGACCATTGGGGAGTGTAGCTCGAAGAATCCTAGGAGAGTGTAGATGTACTTATTGCCAAATGATATCTCATCACTAATGTAATACACTTTGCAATCTTCTCTTGAAGTAATGAAAACCGATATTTGTTGTTGGATTTGCGTGCAATGTAGTTTGTCATATGTGTCATTTATTATTATTTTTTACTTGAATGTTACGTTTATTTATTGAATTTATATACAACACGATATGTACCTTAAATTTAATACGTGGTGATTTATTGAGTTTGTGTGCAACATGTATTCGTTCGATTGCATATAACAATAACTCAAATATATAAATAAAACAAATACAAGTGAATGAATAAAAGAAAGATGTGCCAAAAAATTTATATTCATATTCATAACATTTGACATGGGATCCATTACAACTAGGGTTTTACAAAATCTCTTTGGAAGTTACATTCCGTATATGTTTTAGTAGTACATCCCTATCATTGTTGATCTGTGCATAGACTGAGTCTTCGAACAAGTTGATGAGGTAAGCTTTGGCAGCTTCCTGCAGTATAAGGAGGGCTTGGGTAGTCTAGTGATCAGGTTGTTGCAAGCATGATCCATCTAGGAAGTGCCTCATGCTGTTCTTAATCAGTATGCCGTCCATAATCTCTTGCATTTGCTTCTAGAATGGAGCCTTTGGTATTAGGAGGTGCGTGGTATTTTGGTAATGGCGAATCTCATGAAGAGCCAATGTGTCTGGCCTCCATCGATGCTTGTGATGCTCGTGCGGTAGTGGTGGAGCTAGGGGAGGTGGCTTGTGCATGAGATTTCTAGGGGAGTGTCTCCGGGCCGCTTACTTCTAGGAGAGAAAACTCAAAACTCAAAAGTGAAATGTGTAAAATGAGATGAAACTTTAAACTTATAGCTAAACCTTTTAAAAACCTTCAAACTTGAATTAATGTATCCAGGCTTTGGAAAAATATGACCAGTTATCCAATTTACTTGAAATTTTACATGTGGACTCCTCTAGGATGCATCAACCATCCAAAAAAAAAAAGGTCTCTTTAGAAGTCTCTAGGACACCTATCCGGATGGGGATTCAGGGCCCCAAATGCAAACCTCAGGACAGGTGTCCCAAAGGCTTTTGATGAGGCCAATTTTTATTATCTATGAGTTTTTATGATTCCCAACATGTGAGTGAAGTTTCACTAGATTTTGATTTATAAAATTGATGGTTCAATCCTTTTTTGAAAATGCATTAACTAGATTATACTTCACTCATAACATAAAAACTCACCATCGAGTGTACACAATTTCATATTAAATGTGTTGTCAACCAAACTATGTGAAATATTGAAAACTTAAAAATTCACAAAAAATAAGTCATGAGTCAAAAAGAATATCGCATAATGTTGGATATAGTGTTTCCAAATTGCTAAATACAATAAAGATATAGTGCATTGGCCAATGTACAACTGATCATTGATGTGTGCATGATTGTGCATTGAATTTATCCTCAATAAAACTACTTCAAAATTAGAAACTTGAAAATATGCACAATACAAATCATGGCAAAATAGAATATCAAATATCAGATTTGGCATTACGAAACTATGAAATGCACAATAGATAGTGCATCGCACCAAGTACAACAAGAGTTAGGCAAAATTTAGCTTCATTTTGTAGGCCACTATTATCAAATACTTGAAGGTCTACTGGAAAGATAACCCAAAAACTAAGCTCCTTACAATCTACAACCAAACTTGAGCTAAAAACATAGATCCAATTATAAGGTAACTTCTTAAAGCTTATTGTTAACATTAAGATTAAATGCATCGTTGTTATTGCAGATCATACGAACAAGAACCATATCTATGGGCTTAATAGTGATACATCGGGCATGAATGGCTAAAATTTGACCATCACTCATTAGATTAATCAAGTAACTTTTAGCTGCTTCTTGGAGAGCAAGCAAGGCTTTGGCTGGCCATCGCCCCACATTCTTAGCCTAGTTCCTTAAAAATAACTTGTGATGATACCCTAACTGCAGATCTTCTAGTATTTCTCGCACCAACCTAGAGAATGGTGCCTTAGGAACAGCAGCTGTGCCTGGTCTCCATCTTCGCTTCTTATGTGTTGGAGGACGTCTATTACCAATTGGAGCAGTAGTGGAAGGTGGAGCAAGTGGAGCATGTGGACCACCATTTCTAGACAATGGCAAACCATCATTATTGACCACACTAGGGCCACCATTCTTGGACACATTAGCGCAACCATTATTTGCTGCAGTAGGGCCACCATTTTTTACCACCAAGGGACCTTTGTCACTCACAATGGCTCAGTAGATTCGGAAGAGTATTAAGCTCTTGCTCTTACATGCGCCTTCTTGATAGAAAGCTTGGAACGTGCCATGGTTGTGATGATGAAGGACAGAAAGATGGAGGGTAGAGTAAAAAGTAATGGGAAAAAATGAAACGAGAGACTTGACTTAAGTACGAAACTTTTAAACTTACTATGGTATAAACGAACTTTAAAATTATCATTTCATTTCATTTCTCCACCCCATCCCTGTCTCTCTCTTTGTCTCCTACCACCCCCCTCATGCCCCTCTCTATCTACGCCAGTGAATGGTCCAAGGTTTGGAATTTGCATATCTTTGTCTTAGGATTTTGAAATTGACTTTTCATAATTAAAAAACATAGTTCGAAAGAAACTTTGAAAAACATAGTGACAAACCTTTGAAATTTTAAACAATTTTTGCAAGACATCTCATGTTAAAGATAGGAGTATTGATCCATCATATCTTTAGTACATGTGCTCTCTCGTGGACTCTAAATGCATCAAAAGTATCATCTTTATCTAGGTCTCCATTTCTTGCCATCTCTCTCTTGGGTTGCCAACCATTTTGTGTGGCATTGTCTAGCTGTGTTGTTTTCATATCTTGCTTTTCTCACTTCATAGATTGCCCTACTTATAAATTCTGCTTGAGAGATTTTGGACTTCTTTTCTTTTTCTTTGTATTTTATCTCTAATCTTCTATACCATCATTGTAATAATTGCCTCATAGAATTGGAATCATTGATGCCACCTCCATGATTAGTTGCCTTTTGAAAAGCACAACAAGCATGTCAATGAGATTGTTCCATGCCTTGAGTTGACCATACTGCCAAACTTCCTTGATTTGTAAAGTATGGACCATGTCCTTCAAGTATATGCTGCACAAGAAGAGAGATTAGAAACACAAACTAATTCGAAATGATGATATTTTTTTGTAATGGTGACAATACTAACCATGTAGTGTGTTATATTGTTTGTAGTCCATGCCTCCACCATGGACTTATGAAATTTAGCAATTGTCTCTTTAAATGTATTGGCATCACCATCCCTAAACCTCAACTTTCGTAAGAGAGCTGCTAATCTATCTAGGTGTGTCCACACTTCTACCTTTGCAATCCCCGTTCTTCCCCCATTGCTCCAATTCGAAAGAGCAAGGTGCACATTTTTCCATGCTTCATACTTCTCTGGTTGTTTTACAAGTATATTGCCTTCCCCATCTCGAGGTGGAGATATAAACTTTCTAGCCTTGGGTCCACCAAAGCAAGTCCCGTATGAATTTGAGTGTCCCATTCTTCTTAGGAACTATGAACCATCTATTAGAATATGGAGATGAAGATGGTTCTAGAATCCCCATCCTGATCCGCTCATTCAAATGCTCCGCCAATTTGGGCAAGTGAGATCTAGGCATAGGAATAGGTCGTATATTCCAAGGGACATGAGGAATGGTAAAAATAACCATAGACATCACAACCCTAGGATCAACACATCCAATCTCATGCGGGAAAAAAGTAAAAGCTCTCCCATGTCTACTCCATATCTGTTCAAAACATCTCACCTCTATTGGAAGCAGAAAAACTTTAGTCCTAATCTTCATCTCTTTTGGTGTCTCGACTAGAAATCCGTGTCCAATACCTATAGGATCTTGTAAAGGAGGCTGTAAAGCTACTCTCCTAATCATCTCATCACTATCCAAAGGTAGTGGTCCTATAACTAGTCTAACCTTCTTGTCAACTATTTTATATTTTTTCTGTACTCTTGCTTCTTTACTACAATCTACGAATTTCAGCCCTTATTGTAAATACCCTAGTAAACACAAATTTTGATGTGTATAAACAACACCCAACTCTTTTTACTAAAATATTTTAGGAAATAACACTTTTTGCTGAAAATTCTCAGCACCCAAATTTTCTTGAAACATGAAATTAGCAATTTTGCAATACATTGCCAGAGAATGGACCTGTAAGATATATGACAATTCTTGATTTTCAGTTTTCAACAATGCTGAAAGGTCCTCCATAGTATCTAAGCATGACAGCCCATCATAGAGACCATCTACCCTATCTTCATCTTGTAAAACACTTGCAAGCTTTAATTCTTTCTCTTTTCTCTTCAAATATTGCATGGCAACTCTAGGCATGTCTAAAATATGCTTTTAAAAAAAGTAATTTCAATAGTCATACCATAAACATCTGAGGAAAAACTACTACTACCAGGAGGTGAGAGCTTTCCATGTCTTGTACTACCATCGTCTTGCAAGACAATGGAACCTAACAAAAATCCAGCTCTCCTGCTAGAAGAGGGGAATCCCTCAAAGAATCCTTATTCCGTTGATGGTTTACACAAGCTATCATGAACTAAATAGCCCTCTTTCCATCCTTGCTTCGGATCCACACATAGGCAGACTTATTGTCCAAAACCTTAGTCGCCATCCGAGACTCAATAGTAAATGGTTGCCCCAAAATAACAGGATAAGAACAAGAGTTATGTACAAAGAAATGATAAGTCTCATCCACATCTCTAATAGAAATCTTCAATTTCGGACAAGTAGCATACAAATATCCTGCAAAATTGTTGGCCGCACGCATGCGCCAACCATTATCCACATCAACTGGCCATCTACCAATATCATACAATCCATGCACTATGACATTAATCTCAGAGCCGTGATCCAAGAGAGCAACATAAGGGGTCTCTGTCTCACCAAGCTTAACTACAGTCTCCATAGTCGCACGAGCCTAGTGACTACGATAAAAATGGCTATGAGGCACCAATCTAGGCGCTCATCACTCTCAGCATACTATACAGGATGAAGTAAAGGCTAAAGATTTTTCTTGGACTACATATATAAATCTCCATCTATAGACTCCTCAGTAATCTCCTCATCACAATCAATCTCCTCACTCTACAAGCCATAGATAATAGCCTTAGTAACTGCTAAAGCCTCTCGATGGATCATATCATGTGTCAGATCTTCAATAATCTATCATTTTCTTTTAATGATATCGATGATAACATCATAAATTCTCTTTTGGTGATCCCCAAGACTTTCAAGAGTGAATTCAATATTGCAATTAAGAATCCGATCCTGAAGCACCTTCTTCAAGTCCGTAGTCATCTCAATGTCGGAAAGCAACCTGAATCTAGGTTGCTTTTTCAGCTTCGGATCCTTTATCTTTGAACTTTTTGATCTTCCTCTACATTTGGCTTCTAAACATCAGCCATACTTTGCTATGGTCCAGAAGGTTGAGAAATTGGATCACTTCTCCTAGTCACCCTCTTTGAACCTTCAGGATGATCATTATCTCTTTTCCACTTCTCCTCAACAAGTGCTTCAAATCCTTGAGATTTTTCCAATTAAGCATAGATAGAAAAGACATCAACTCGATCATCCCATCTAGTCTCTTTCCTGATCACATCACCTATGGCTAAAATTTCGGATGTTGAAGCTTTCCCCTTTTTCTCTACATGTAGTGCATAGGACCATAAAGGAGATTTGTCCTTCAACAATTGCTCTAACTAAAGGCCATAGGCAGTAGCTTCTCTTGCCACCTCTTGCGTCAAATAAGAAGAGTGCAAAAGAGACTCCTCCAACAATTTCTTCATGCTACCCTTATCGAAATTTGATTTGATTGGCTATTCGTTATCTCCAAAACATATCATCTTGTCCTTCCAAACTACCAACTTTCACCTTCTCGCCTCTTCAAAATCTTGACAATCCTTCCGATCATGATCTGGACTATCACACCACATGCAATGACAAACACGATCATTCCTGGAAGAATTTGCAGGAGTAGAAGAATTTGGGGCTGAAATTGGAGCTGGACTAAGTAGTTTTTGCTCCATTCTAGTCATCTTGATTTGTAGGCCTTTTAAGTTCTTTGATATCTCCTCCGCCATATCTTTGACAGTTATTTTTACATATGAAATGATAATCATAGTAGGAATAGGCATAGGCATAGACACAAGATGAGAAATAGGAAAGGTAGTGGATGGTGCAATAGGAGAAGTAGGAGAGGTTGTGGTAGAAGAAGACATCGTTGATGGTGACTGCATTCCATTCTACAAGTGAGCCTTCCATCTCTGCCTCCTTGTGAGTGTAGAAACCACATCGAAAGCATCTTGCCAATTCGTCTTCAATCCCAAAGGCTACAAAAAGTCCTCTATTAGCTCTCCCAACTCATCGTGAAGTGCAAGATCAGCCACCTGCAAGAATAACTCCACTTTCTTTGAGTTTAGAGCTCTTTGCTCTAGTGCATCCAACCGCTTGTATTGCTCTTCAAATTCCCACAACAACTCAGAAGCAACAAGTCCTTTATTGGGATAATAAACCCATTGTCTGAATGTCTTTCGTGTAGCAATACCATAATCTTCCAGAAAATACTCATCTTTGAGCACTTTCTTGAAAGTATTCCAACTAGAGTCCTATACGAACAAATCTATAACCACTCAGGCATGCCAAGCCGTAATAAATAGTTGCTCCAGTTGGTGGGAACTCCAAAGAAGTGCATCTAGCTTTCAAAGATAAAGTTAATGCAAAATCTGCAATATGGTCATGTGCTTTGGCTTGTGCAAAGAAGGGAAAGATAGTTTGGCCTAAATTAGCAAGTGCTAATCAAAGCATATGAGATAAAATTGGATGGGATGCTCTCATTAATTCATTTACTGCCTATGCATATTTGGCTAAGGTACATAATATGGATGTTATTTGCAAGGAAAAGAGAAAAAATAATAATTATGTAGGTCCTTCAAAGTGCATGACATGAAGTAAGATGGAGCAACAAAAGCTATTGAAAATACTAGTCCAAAACATGTAATGGAAGATGTTTCACATGAAACAAAGCAAGAGGGAAAAAAGAGAGATAAGTAGCCTAGTTACAAGTTAAAATCTCTCATAGAACAACACATTCTTGGAAGCAAGGTTAAACTTATGCTGGCAAGGTTCTTGGCATCACGGTTCGTGCTTTAATGTAGGCTAATACATTCTGGCCATCAAATAGATTTTGCTCACTAACCATAGCCTTAATCATCTTGGTTGCACCATGTGTATGCTCTTGTTCTTAATGCAACAGTCATTGTTGATCCATCTCCTATTGATGTAACTACTACTGCTACTGCATAGATAACTGCATCTACTAATTCTACATCATAATGGCTAAAAAAAGAGTTTGTAATAAAGTCTTCATCTCATCAGTCTAAAAGGAAGAAGTAGTCGATGAAGAAGATGGATTATTTAAAGAGTCTCCCATCTTGATGATCAAAAGTGATGCTTTCACGTCGGGTTCACTAGATATCACACACAATACGCATGGGAGTTCATGAAAGTCACTCGCAAGGGTACTTTGTGAGATGGGAGCAAAGAATGATGAAGAGTAATCAACGTAAGATAATTACCTAGAAGAAGAAGAATTTTAGATGCAAGGCGAATGTGAAAACATACTCATTGATTAAAGGAATGGTCAAGATACATGTTCAAAAAACTCTTGGTCAAGGGGAGTTAAAGGATATGATCAAAAGACATATGAAGAGCTCAAGATGGAACTTGTGATGACAAATTTTTTATTGATATGAAGCCACTCACCAGAATGATTTCCTCCTCTTCCCTATGAATTCACTCTCAACTTCTACTGTCAGAAGAAAGGGGTAGCAAAGACGATGAGGCCGTTGAAGAGAAATTCACCATGTCTCTTTAAAGCAAGCAAAGGTTCACTGGCCAACCAAAATTCAAGGTCATGATCTCAATCTGAGAGAGAAGAGAAGAAGGTGGAATGTGAATGATGGAGAGATCTTTGAGGAGGCTTCTCTCAAAGCTCAAACACAATAGCCACTCCCATAGAATTTGATGATGAGAACTTCGAAGAGGGCGAGGAGCTCAAAGCTCGAACTCAAGAGCCACTCTCCTAGAACTTAATGGCGAGATCTTTGAAGAGCGTGAGGAGCTCAATGCTCAACCTCAAGCCACTCCCCATAGAATTTGATGCAAGATCTTCAAGGAAGGTGAGGCAAACATCTCACATAGCACTTCTTTATATAGTTTTCTCCACTCACTTTTTTTCTTGGCTTTTTGGCTTTTCATAAAAATCTTAAGGCTTCTAATGCCTTAGCTTTCTCTTCATTCTATGTTTTGAAGGCTTTTAGTTTTTTTCCTCAATTTCTTCTACGTTAAATACTTTAAGCTTTTTTAAGTCAAAGCTTAAAGCTAAAGATTGAAAATGCCATCCCCTTCATTGACCAATCAGATCGCCATCCTTGGACTGAAATTGCCACCATTTCTGCCAAAAATCTGCAACAGTTAATGAACTACCTTGAGACACCGTCCTCTTTTTTTTTATGTTCGTCGCTTGCTCGTGATCGATTTTCTTGAAGGTTCCAAAATCCCATTATGCTTCTCTTAAGGGAGGACATAAAAAACTCACTCATAGGTATTATGGTCCATATCAAATAGTTAAGAGAGTTGAGGATCTTGCCATCAACTTGATTTATGAAAAACTACATGCATCCACAATGTCTTTCATGTATCTCAGCTTAAGAACTATGTTGATCATGAAATCCAAGTTCTTGAAGAACTACCTTCCCTTAATGAAGATGGTTTGATCATTTATGAGCCTCAAAAGATTATTGGTAAAGCGAGAGAAAGTTATAAGGAATCGAGTTCTTGTGGAGTATCTTATTTAGTGGAAGGGTTTGCCTATGGAAAAATCTTGTTGGCAACACGCTTTTTATTTGGAACAATTTCCATGGCTTCTTCAAGAAGATAGTTCATTCAGACACAATAATCAATTTACTGTAGTAAATTTATGTTCTGACGTTAAATGATTTATCTTCATCAAAACTTGATTTTGATGGCATGGCTGGATATTACGTATTGTCCTCTACATTTTTATACCTCAAACATGGAAATTGGACACTTCTACTTCAAGATATGACCATATTTGTACTGTAGCCTATTTTGGACATCCTACAACAGTTTGTTCCATTTACACAGTCTTTCTTCATCGACTTATTTGGTCTTCTTCAACAACATGGACTCCTATTTCAACATGACTTCATCTATTTCAAGCTATTCATGTACTCATCCTTGAATCTTGTACCCAAATTTAGCTTTGAGAACAAAGCTTTTCTAGGCCAGGATGGCTTGTAATAGAGTAAAAGAGCCTAAATGCCTTAGCTAATATTTAGCATACTAGGGTTAAGTATAAAAGGCTAAGTTGTAACTAGTCTAGCATCTTTTTTTGCCATTTTACAACATTAAATGTTTGAGGTCTCAACCTCCCACCATCTAAGAGGGTGAATACTCTTCACCACCATAGCTTGGGGTGCATACCATGTTGTAGCCACTCATCATTTGATTCTCAGCCAACATTGGTGATATCATTTCATGCCTAGCCACCTTGGCT
Source organism: Lygodium microphyllum (assembly GCF_053477565.2). Taxonomy (NCBI): domain Eukaryota; kingdom Viridiplantae; phylum Streptophyta; class Polypodiopsida; order Schizaeales; family Lygodiaceae; genus Lygodium; species Lygodium microphyllum. The sequence goes on from NC_141160.1 coordinate 113,558,550, forward strand.
ATGATTTCTTGCAATTTTAGTCTATTTCTTGTATTTTCAATTTAATGGCTTGGTCCTATGGAAATTAGCTTCTTTACAATAGAAAAGGAATGCAAAGGGGGATTGTAGAAGATGATATCTCTTTGAGTGTATCAGGAAATTCTCTATGTCCTTGTGTACATTGCTAAGTAATTTATCCAACGCGTTGGCTAGCTTTCTCTTTGCAACTTTGTTGGTTGAAAAGTCATGGAGTGTGAACATATTCATGTGCCTATATGGTCATTACATTGCTTCAAGTTATTCTTTAGTATTATTTCTTGAGGACATTCAACACATTCATATAAGTATGCAAAACGTTATCAATAGGAAGTGGCAAAGTAAATATACATGACAAATTATGAGTATGCACATTGTGGAGGAACATAAAAATATTTCCATAAGGGGTTTCCTCCATATCATCCTCAAAATCTAGCTTTTACTTCATATTGTTTCCTATTCATAAAAGATAGAGAATGAAAAAAGGGCCAAAACATTTCTTCAATCCAAACAAACCATCTGAACAAATGCTCACCCACACCATAGACGAGGGCTACTACCAAACAACACAAGGGCCCTTTGCAAGGTGGGAGGGACCAACCTTACTTGGTAGTAACCAGTCTAGGCTTCATTGCATACTAGGGTCACAATTAAGCAATACAAGATCTCTCCAAAAGTGGGAGAGGCCTCCTTCATGTGGTGCTGACCCACACATGGTTGACCATACATGAGAATCACTACCAATTGATATTAGGTTTCTCCACAAGTAGGAGATGCCTCTCTCACTTGGTGGTGACTTGCACAGGCTTTAACACTCATGATGGTCGCTGCCAACAAGGGATATGGGGTCTCTCCACAAGTATGAGGAGCCTTCCTTGCTTAGTGATGACACATGCCAGCACACACAAAGGTTGCCGCCAAGGGACATGGGGACCCTCCCTCACTTGGTGGTGACCCATTCAAGCTTCAACACACATAAGGACTACTGTCAAGTGATATGGGGACCTTTGCAATTGGATACATGAGCCCTCCATCACTAGGATACCCTTTGCAATTGGATATAGATACCCTCCACAACAAGGAGAAGCTTAACTGATTTTCTAGTGGTCTAGTTTGGGGTTCAACCCACACTAGGGTCATAAAAGAGTGATATAATGAATCTTTTCTTGATAGAGGCTCCTCTTAATTGGTGGTAATTCATTATGGATTTACACCATAGGAGGGTCATGAGTAATCCTACCTTAAATTAGCATTGGGGCATCCCCTTTAGAAAGTTGCATGTCCCGTTCAAGATGTATGAAATTGCTATTCAATTGGTCAAACATAGTCAACATTAGAAATAGCCCATCACTGGTGTTGTATAAGATAGCACCTCACACAAAGAGCTAGCATCCATCACTAGATCAGAGATCCTTGATTTGATCTGCATCTATCACAACAATGAGAGTGCACGAGTGAAGCAAGAGCTAGTCGAGAGCAATGCAAGAGAGCCATTGTAATCTAAGGAGATCAAGAGTATAGGCGTAAAGCATGAGCCAGTCGAGAGAAAATATAGGAGAGAGTAAGATACTAGTCATGATTGAAGGAGATTAAGAGAGCACAAGTGTAGTAGAAGAGGCCCTCCTATCAAAGTTCTAAACCCTAAACTCTTTTTGAGTGATTCCTAGTGGTACAAGGTATACATGTATAGTCAATGGTCCCTCTAGGAGTTAATGTGATTATCCCTTTTAGTTACATTGCTAATCCCAAGGTCCCTTTTTGAACTATTTAATATTTGGAATAAATGAAAGGCACACTTTTCTAGCATTTTTTCTCTCTTTTTTATTTTTTATTTTGGGCTTCAAAATACAAGCACGAAAACCTTTTTATTACATTTTATTCCCCACCACATGGTTGATCCATGTGCTCTCATACTCCCATCACATCATTATATTGGCAATCGCATCCCCTTTCGATCACATTCTCAAAGCTCCTAGCCATTAAAAAATAATTTTATCATTTAGAAATATTGTTTATTAATGAAAAGGTGTTTGGTACTCATCCCCATATCTTCAACCCATTAATGCAAAGGTACTCGGCACTTGATAGCCCAAATCAAAAACCAATTAATGCATAAGCTCTTCCATAAAGCTAAAGTATGCACACATTTGGATACTTTCTTACTCTCACATTACAACCCTCACCCATTGTTGAGCCATCATGCCCTCCATTACGCATGTCAATACTACCAACACTATGAGTTCTTCTCCAAAGGAATTTACTCTATGATGATAGCGCCAATCATGTCATGACCTATTGACTAGTAAATCCTTGTTTTGTTGTGATCTATTCACTACATGTTCAATATTATTATATTTGAGGCTACCTTTGCCACAAGGCAATCTTGATCTCTTGTGGTGACCCTCGTCTAGTGTTTTGTTCTTCAAGATTTACCACCAAGTAGTTTGTGGCAACCCTTTGCCAATGTTAGGTACATAGATACATACCATAATGCATGCCAAGTATGTATCCACCACTAACAACCCAGTGGCCACAATAAGTGGTGTAAGGTGTTCAAGTCAATGGCCAATCAACCCATAGTCATAAACCTTTATAATGATAGTATATGCATAAACCAAGGGAGTATAAGAAAGTCTCACAGTGACTCGAATGAGTCAAGATTTGTATGAAAAGTATCAAAAAAGTACTCCCATTAGAGAAAATCAAGATTATTTAAAGTAGAAAAGGAAGCTCAATGCATAGAGCTCATAGGTATCCAAATACATCATGTATACATGCACGAGCATAAACCATCAATAAGTCTTTAAGCTCACAAACAGAAATCATAACAACAATTCCAAGCATCAACATAACCATGTAGGTTCATAATTGAATAGCATGTATGCATCAAATACATAGGCATTCATGGTGAATTCTTGTTGTAGAAACTTTTCTACAATACTAAACCCTTCAAATGTCAAGCTATTTGATCTCTAGTCAATGCAAGAAGATTTTCCAAGAAAATCAAACCAACATCTAGGAGTTACAAACATGCCCCATAAGCATTACATGAAATGTAGACATTCAAATTTATGCTCTCCACAATGCATTACAATAGACATACCATGTTTATGTAGTCAATGTCATAGCATATGCACTTCAAACACACCTCAGCAGCACAAAGCATCCAATGGCAGGAGAAATATCAAACAGTAGGAGCAACACATAGAAGCCAAAAGAGGACAAGAGGAGACATTATATGTTAGATAGATGGCCTTAAAAATAGGCACAAATAGGGCAGGCTATTACTAGGCTCCTAGAAGGTTTTATTGAGGTGTTGGTGACTTGTTGTTTGAAGAAACTCCCAGAAGGTCTCGGATAATATTGGAACAAGTTTTGATGAAGGGGAGCTCAATATGACTTATGCATATCCTATTGTGGTTACCATGAAAGATTCAAGCAAGCTCTCTTCTTGGGTTCAATGCAAGGTTGGTGAAGAAGATCCTCAAATGCTTGCTTTAATACTAGTTTCAAAGGTGGAGTAAGAGTGGAAGCATGAGTAAAATCAAGAGAGAACCAAGAGCTATGGAGATTCAAGCAAGAGAGAGTAACACAGTGTGTGGAAACTCCAACACTCACAATTTGTGACCTGTCTTTCCTTAATAAAGAATAAAGTGACAATGACAGGTGCTTGCCACTTGTAGTATACAAGTGTGTGGGCAATAATAAGAACAATTAAATGTAGACAACCTTTAACCCCCAATGTGATCTAGTCAATTTGTTGAACATCCTTAAAATGTGTACATCCAGCAACACTTCAATGTATTGAAAACGTATTTGGGATAGAAAAGAACCACAATCTCCTATAGATTCAAGATAAATCTATGTATCCCTTGCATGAATAGTAGTAGACTTTCTATTTGCCGCATTTAGTACTTTCCATTCTAGTCCGCAAGATCACAGATAAGTCCTCTCATGCATGTCCAAAAGTTGTATCATATCTTCTCCAGTATTCTTCAGTGCCTTCCCTTTGATTTTCCCCTGCCCACTATGCTTTTTCCCTTCTTGAATATGGTAAAATAATAGCATTAGTTCACACCCAAAAATGTCAATGTTGGAGGTAGCCAGTATGGTGTTGCATTTGATCTCCCAAAAATGACAATATTGGAGGAAGCCTAGTATGGTCACTTACATGTACTAGCAACAAGTGTTTGGATGCTTGCATTTACATTTATGCTTTGAATTCACTTCAAATTTCTTGCCAAATGTAGAGAAGTAGTATGAATTTAGCATGAGCACTGATAGATTAATCCCATAGGCACATAGATAAGATAGTATTGCTACTAGATTTTTTGGAAGCCTTCAAGTACTCGACATAGTTCCACATAGCATCCACCCCCTCTAAATCTACACATCCTTTGGCATGTTCCACTTGTATTATCCTTCATGACAATTAAGTTCTTCTACTTCATCTTCATTATCTTCATCTTCTTCTTTCTTTATATTGTCTTGGGTAGCTTCAATTTCATTCTCTTCTTTTTCATAAGTGGAAGAATGTATTTTCTAGCTATGAGTATCTTCAACTTTGTTCCATCCAATTCAAAACTAGAATATATATCATTATTATATTCATATTGCACAACATAATGACCAAATCATCTCCTAGAGACCTTCTTGATGATACTATGCTAATTATCCAAAGTGCTATCATACACAAGTACCCAGTCTCCTCTCCAACTGATGAATTAAGGCTAGCATCTCTTCTCTACTCATCCTTTTATCCTATGGTAGCACATTCCATATAGTAGTTACTTTCTCTATTGGGATGATCATACATCAACTCTATTAGCATGTACCCTATTGTAGTACTATGAGTAGTTTGATAAGCTCACAAAGTAGTAGCATTTCGTGCAGGAACTTCAGGTGTGCTACTGCCATGTCTCCTTCAATGTAATTCCAAAAGCCTTTATTCTTCAAAAAAATTATCATCCTAAACTTTCATGAAAAATATTGTTCTTAACAAGCATCTTGCTAACAATCTAGTTGAAGTTGTTAGACATTTTGAGAAAACAAACAACTTACAAAAAAACCATAATCTGCAAGTAAGTTGATACCAAGTGTATGAGAACTAAACATGCATTCTATTTCACTAATTGTATAGTAATAAACCACAATTTGAAATTTTTATGTAGATTCCTTTGTTTCTACAATATTGTAAATGTCTAAAACCTCACAGATTCGAAATTTGTAACCTATACACCTATAAATGGCCGATATAGTCGAAATCGCAATATAGCCAAAAATTGCTATCAAGACCACTTGCAACTACATAATAGAGGCTAAAATAACCACATATGCCAAAAAATAAAAATCAATTTATTTATATTATTCTTTCTACTCGCCAAGTTCCACTATAATCAGAGATTGCAGGCAGCCATGCCAACCTTAGGAGTCTCTTCTGTATCTATAATCCAAGGCAAATCAAGCAAGATGGAAAAGCTTCGTACACATTGCTTGCTTTGCTTGCTTGCTTTCTGCTCCAACGCCTTCACCTCATCCTTCAATCAACCTTTGTGTAGTTGAGGGATAGCTTTGATACCATGAAAACAAATAAGAGGGGAGATAGGTGAAGAACCCAAGAGCACGCGCACAAAAGTAATGTAGACTTGAGAACACCAAGATATAGGGCCGAAATCTTCTTTCTTCTTCTTCTTTCACACAAAAGAAATAAGTCTACAATATGATAAAAGACTAATATGAAAGTACCACAATGTATATACATGTGGTTATTGAGTGGAACCCTCTAAGGAAAGAAGAGGTGGCACAATGCATGAGTAATATCCTACCATATCACCAAGGCATGTAGTGGATGTTAGCTCATGTAAAGCTCGACATCTCAACACCTTTGTTATGGATTAGGCTAAGATATGAAAAAACACTTTTAAATATATAGTTACAAATAGTCTAAAAATTAAAAAAATCATAATCACTGTAGTCTTTATTTCATTATTACACTCACCCATATTTAGACCCAATGAGATATAAAGGTTGAGAAGCACATAAATGCTAGTATTGGAGAGTAAGAGAAGTGGAACCAAGACCATAGAAGGATAGTAAAAGCATGGTTGAAAAAGTTAGGTGCTTTTATGTTAATTTTTTGCATGGAAAGCTTTTGTTGTGAAGCAAGGCAACCAATACTTTAAAGGTTCAATCAATCTTGAGCCACTTGTGTGACTAGAGTGGCCTTGATCCAAAGAGAAGTTTTGGAGAAGAAACTATGAGAAGGGTTGGAAGAGAGAGGTTTTAAGGAATTTGTAGCAAGAGAGAAGAAGCAAGAAGAAGATCAATTGATTCCAAATTGACAAACAAGTGGAGAAAGGGGAGGACAAGGAGAGAAGGTTATCAACAAGAGCCAATATCCAACTGTAGCGACCAACCACCCTCAACACTTAGGTACACATTCATTATCTTCTTCTAGTTCCATGCTTCCTCTTCCAGGTTAGGTTAGATTTCTTTATTATATTATTTTTTCAAACCTCTATTATGGCCACAAGTTTCATAGCCCTTTCAGTCAATTTTTTTGTGTTGCAACCCTACTCAAAGATCCTTGGAAATTCATAATTTCCTTGACCACTTAGGCTATAAGTCTTGACCATATGGGCCACTAGGCCTTGTGCCATGTTGCCCTATAGTGCTTGATGTCCCTATGTTTGGTACTCAGTCACTACTCTTAGGCCTCATCCTCAGAAGTTGCTACATTGTCTCTTAGCCCTTAGGGTCCACAAGGTAGCTCTCAACCATGTACAAGCCATCTAGTTATCTTGGCCTATCGGCACACCTATTATGCCTTGGCCCTCTTGGCCTCCTCGGGGCTCACAACATATATACCCTCTATATCACATGTATTCAAGGCCTATTTATATATATCCTAATCTATGAATTTCTTGAATAGAACACATATATTTTCTATTCAATTTGTAAATGATCTCTTTATATGGCACCCTTTTGTATGTTTAAAAAATGTAAAAATGGTATTTGATAGGTCCATTATGTTAAACCCACATGACACACATATATTTATGAGTGATCCCCCTAAGCTCTTGGCCCACTTCTCCACAAGTCTTAGGCTTAGCCTAGCTCACCTATAATAGGCCATCTTTGACATTGTGCCACCCTAGCTCTCTCATCCCCCAGCATGTGGACAATCATATGTGGTGGCCATTGCTCTTGGCCACTCCATGAAGGAAACTACCACCTCAGTTGTGGCTATTAGACCCAACAAGGACCCAACCTATTTCATCACTGGCCATTACTTTGGTTGTCATATGACCCTTCAGCCCACCTAAAGGCCACTTGGCCCACCACCACTTGACTTGCTCGTCAACCCATTAGATTGCAAGTTTGGCCTAACAAAGGTAGCTTAACCCATTATTCATAAGAGACCTCCATCCCACATGCCACCTTATGATACTTGGATTCCCCCGCATGGCCTTAGTCCCCTTTTTTGGCTAATGTCTTGACCATGGGTCCCATCACTTGGCTAGGGCTGCATTGCATTCTCAACGCTACCCTTATTCATCCACCTATGTGGAAACTTGGCCTAGGATCCCTATCTTGAGCTTTTAGCCACTAAGGCCCCACCACTTAGCCATGGCCATCAACCTCAATTCACATGCTCCTTAAACCCCTAGTTATCATCTCTATCCCACCTTGGCTAACAACTCACCCTTATGTAAATCATTGTCTCCATCTATCTAGACTCATTATTATTTTTACAAGGCAAAAAATACAAGCTACAAATTGCTTAACTAAGACACATGAGTACACTAATCATGTTTTCCTTTCAATGGCAAGCTAGGGGGATGTGGGACCTAGACACCATACTTACTGCAAACATAAGAAAAACCTTGTATATTTGTGTGCAAATTATCAAGCATGGGACACTGACACAAAGCAAAAAGAACAAGCTACAAAGAACTTAAGTTAGATGCATGACTACACTAATTATGGTGTCTCTTCAATGCCAAGCCATGAGGATGTAAAACCCAAACACTAAGCTTAGTGCAAGCATAAGGAAAGCCTTGTATCTTTGTGTGCCAAGCAAGCCTCAGGCACTAACACAAAGCAAAACATACAAGCTACAAACCACTTAGGTCAAATGCATGACTACACTAATCATGATGTCCCTTTAGTGCTATGCCATGAGGACATGGAACCCAAACACTATGCATAGTGTAGGTATAAGGAAATCCTTGTATCTTTGTGTGCCAAGCAAGACTTGGGACATCAACACAATGTGCCAAGTATAAGCTAAGATGTGTGACCAGACTAACCCATAGTGTTCCTTGTTGAAATGCATGGATCTAGAGCATGGCTATGGTGGATGGAACACAAATACAATGTTCATGATGACACAGATTAGAGAAACCGACTGTTACTCAAGTGAATTAGGTTCCAAGATAGAAGCTTGGACTCATAAACACAATCTTGAGTATGACACTTACTATGACTGAAAGGAAAAAGTACAATAGTATTCCATCTCTTAATGATAAGAAGTACAACACTTTATAGGCTTATGATGGTTCCCTTTTTCTCCATTGTGCATATGGGATTCAGGACATCTCTTCCAGGGGCATACATCATTTCTCTTGTCTTTCAACACCTTCCTCAAATGAGGAGTTCCTACACTTGCTGGCTTTTGCCCCCCCTACATGTGTACATGTCTCGGGAGACTATCTCATAGGCAGCCTAGTCAAGTTAAAGCTTGAAACTTTACATCTTCTAAGGGAAATACAATTTTTTTTAAAAAATCTGTCAGAATTGTTGTTGACAGCGGAAGCACCTTCTTCACCTTCTATTTCGTTCATGAACTGATTTTGGTGGTGATCATCTTGCACTTGTTGGGCTATTTTCTTGTGAAAACATTCAATGGCTATATGGCCAGTCTTACCACAATAGTGACATATAATCCAATCCTTGTTGTTGTTGTTGTTGTTGAATCCTCAACCTCTTCCTTTAGTTCCAACATCTCCTTTGGTGTATAAGAGGTTTTCCCTAGATGATGGGATACCATCTTCTTTGGGACGAAAGCAAATAAGTAGAGAGGAAAAGCTATCATATAAGACATGTCTAGTGGTCATGGTGTTAGCCTTGTCAAAGTCGTATGTGTCAACACCACTAATGCTTCCAATTTATGAGCCATCACAAGAGGACAGAAGGTTAAATAAACTGATAGGATTAATGTAAAACCTATTGAGACAAATCCTAAATAGGATGATAAGCGGATGCAAGTCCTTAACCCTAATGTGGAAGCCCCATTCTCTAAAAGCTGTTGATGGCAAAGCTGACTCCAATAAGGAGCTACCAAAGAAGAAGGTAAAGGCTAGTGGGAGAAAAGAATCATTGCCAATTATAATAAATTTGACTTAGCCAATTCTCTTTGTGAGAGGTAAAGCCTAATATGAATCTCTTGCAACAAGTGATCAAGTTATCTCTAGGTGTATGTAAAGAGTTCAAGAAGATTCTTTGCACTAGGTATATAATCGAACCCTTGGGAATAGCCCATGTGGGAGATGACTAGTTTGAACATGTTGAAAATCATTATTCAATGGTGGAAGCATATGTTGATAGTATATTAGTAGATCATGCCATATGGATACATGATCCTCCATCAAAATTATGAGCTCATAATTGATGGAAATGCTGGGAGTGAAAATCCAAAGGGATGCTTTCACAATTTTCTAGATGGCTAATGATAGTTTAATGCAATTGGAAGGTTGGATTACCAAAGTCCACATGACTATTGCTAATGTGGAATGCATTCTAGACTTTAGGGTTATTAGGTTTGCAGGGCAGCCAAGCTATCAAGTATTATTAGGAAGGCCATGGATCTTGCAATCCAACTGTCAAGTTGATATACTCGTTGGTCGTCTGATTTTTGGTAGAGGTGCTAGATGTGCAATAGTGGATGCATATCCCGAATCTCCTCAAAGTAAGAGAGTATGCTTATCTTTGATAGACTTAGATGCATTAGAGGATCCTTCTAGCAATGAGACTTCATTAAGAGATGAATCAAGAGAAAGGTCCACTACAAAAGATGTCTACCAGGTTACTTTGAATGAGCCGATAGAAACTCAAGATAGAATCAGAGATGCGGATGTTATTGAGCTAAATCTCGATACATTGGATGAGCCATGAGTGATTAGATTACGATCTACGCTAAATCTAGAAGAGAGGAAGACTACTTGTCCTTGAGCAGAAAATTTCATGATATTTTTGCTTGGAGCTATGATGAGCTGAGGGATATTCCTCCTAGTCTAGCTGTGAATACTATTCCCCTGAAGGAGCATAGTCGTCCTCTTTGACAAAAAGTGAGGCGTATACCTTATGAGTTAAGGAACAGATTATATGAGAAGCTACAAAATTTGTGTAAGACAGGCTTGATATTTTTTGTACACATAGAGTGGTATTTGCCAGTAGTTATTAGACAAAAGAAAAATAACACTATATTAGGGAGTTTTGAAATTTTTATATACTTTGGGAATTCATAGCATGGTCAATATTTGGTCACATGGTCAAATTGTTAACCCCTTTCCCTTGAAGATGAAACTTTTTCTAGATACTATATAGATGATAGTACTAAGTTCCATCTTCAAAAAATGTATTAAGATTTAGCCACATGGTCAAATCTTTATTTCTAATTTGAGACTAGAACTTGGGAGATTTTTTAGTTCTCTAATATAGTGTTAAATAATCAAAGTGGCTTTATGTAGATTTTAGGGAGCTCAATAAAAAGATGGTCAAATATTACTATTCGTTGCCATTTATTGATCAGATTCTAGATCAATTAGTGGGTAGGGATATCTATTTGTTTATGGACTAGTTTACTATTCATAACCAAATGGCTATCGTAGAGGAAGATAAGTTGAGAATGACATTTATCACTATATTTGGCACCTTTGTTTATCATGTTATGGCTTTTGGATTATGCAATGTACTAGGGTCTTGGCAATGTACGTTGATAAAACTTTTGATGATGATTTTCCCAGAGGAGTTAAAAGTCTTTATTGATGACATGGGGATAGCCACCATAAGGGAGAGACATTTGATTATTTTAAAAAAATATTTCAAGCATTGTAGGCAGTTCTACATTGCTCTTAATCCAAGAAAGTGCATCTTTGGAGCACCCTATGGATTGCTATTGGACCATATGGTTAGCTCAACTGGTATTGTGACTGGAAATCCTAAAAAGATAAAGGTTATCATTGCTATGAGTCCCCAATGTACTCCTAAAGAAGTACATAGCTTTTTGTTATTTTTAGTCAGATATTATCGAAATTGGTTTTTTGTTTGAGTGATTCATGTCAAGTATCCTTTGAGGATGTGAAACAAGAATTGGCAAAAGCACTAGTCCTAAAAGCACCTAAAAGAGGTGAGATATTTTATATATTTTCAACAACTACGATGCAGTATAGTATCACCAATTGCTATTTAGCCCAAATTTGGGAGGAAAAGTGATACTATCCGATTGCATTTGCCAGTTGCAAATGGGGATTATTCGAGATTAATTATACCTACATGGAGAAACCATTCATTGGGATAGTCTTTGCAACAAACAAATTCAAGCACTACATCTTGTATGAAAATGTAGTATTTTGTAAGAAGGCAAAAGGGCTAAGGCTATTTTTGAATAAGTTAGAGCTGCCTGATTGCGTAGCAAAGTGGATGATCACTTTGTAGGAGATTGACGATGAAATTAAGAGGAAGTCGTCAAAGTTGTAGGGCATTGTTGAATGTCTAGTGGATGAGCCAAAGGTCTTGGTGCTGAAGGTAGTGACCTTGAGGGTCTATTCAAGATCGATATGAGCTCTATTCCATCCTTGTATTCTACCATAACACACTATCTATCCACAAGGGAGGATGGAGCTGCTTTGTTGAAGGATGAAAATAGGAAAATTAGGTAGCAAGCCTTAAATTTTTCCTTGACTATAGGAGCACTATATCAACAAGGAATCAATCATGTTTATCATTGATGTGTCATGCCTGATGAGGCTACATTTATCTTGGAAGAGTGTCATGACCTTGCTTGTGGAGAGCACTTTTCTAGATGGTTGATTGCACAAAAATCTTTGAGAGCCGGATATTGGTGACTGTCCATTTTCTAGGATGCATTTGCATATGTCAAGAGATACAATACATGTCAGAGACATGACAATAGGGAGAATAGAAAGTATCCACCAACTACTATCATGACTATACCACTATTTGAGAAGTGGGACATTAATTTTTTTGGACCTATACATCCTTTGTCAACCACACAAAAGTGTTATATCATTGTGATGACAGACTATTTCACAAAGTGGTCCAAATCTCATGCTACGATAAAATAATGCAAAGGAAATTGATAGTTTATTTTGGTGAAGACTGAAAAGATAAAAATTAGGCAACAAGACTTGAAATTTGCCTTGATTTTAGGAACACTTTATTGATAAGGGGTCGATGATGTTTATCACATTGATGTGTAATGCCTCATGAGGTGCCATTTATCTTGGAACAGTGTCATGACTTCGCTTGTTCAGGGCACTTTGTTGGATGGTTGTTTGCATAGAAAGCTTTGAGAGCCAAATATTAGTGGCCTTCCATTTTCTAAGATGCATTTGTGTATGTTAAGAGATGTGATACATGTTAGAGACATGACATTAGGGAGAATAGGAAGCATGTATCGACTCCTATCATGGCTATACTAACATTTGAAAAGTGGAGCATTGATTTCATCAGACCTATACATCATTTATCAACTACATGAAAGCATTATTTCATTGTGGCAACATACTATTTCATGAAGTGGTTTGAAGTCTATGCTATGATGAAGGATAATCTCAAAGAAATGGCTAGCTTTACTTTGGAGTAGATTGTTTGCCAGTTTTGTCCACCTAAGGAGCTTGTGTTTGACCATGGGATACATTTTTTTAATAAATAGATTGAGACTTTGACAAAACTTCTAAAGATTAAAAATAATAAGACCATGTCTTACAATCCCCAAGCAAATGGGCAAGTAGAGAATACTAATAAGAAGCTTATGGGGATTTTATCCAAGACTATATTTAAAGGTAAGAATGAGTGGAATAAGAAGTTGTATGTGGCTTTTTCGGCTTATAATACAGTATTCAAAAGAGCTACATGCCACACCCCTTTAAATTTAGCATATGAAAAAGAGTGTGTTTTACCTTTGGATATTGAGCTACCCACAATAAGGTTTGCTTTAAACCATTCTTTGGATGAAGAGGAAGCATTGCAAGAAAGACTAAATTCCCTTGTAGATCTTGACAAGATTTGGTTGCAAACCTTGTTACATCAAGAAGTAGGGAAGAAGTGAATGAAAGAGCTTCACAATTTTCATGTTAAGAAGTATAAATTTGCCAAGGGTCAATTCATTCTATATTATGATGCATGTTGTGAGCTCTTTCTAGGCAAGTTGGAACCCAAATGGGATGGTCCTTATTATAAGATTGTCCATATAGAAAAGAATGGCTCTACAACTCTTTTAGTGGGTTTGAAGGGGTAGAGTTCAAAACTAAAGTAAACGTCAATAAATTGAAGCCATATTATATATAGGGGTTGACATTGGACTTAGTGTCTTTACAAGTCCTTCAGGATCCAACTTAAACTTGCAGAGGGTACCAAGACTATTGGATGGGGAAAATCATTCATTATCTTGAGCATCCATATTTAGAGCAGTGTTACTACCAAGGCAAATCTATCTTGTAAAGTAAGGGTTACTACATTACTAAGAGTGGTAAGAATGATCTTTTACATGGGATATTCAAGTCTATTGGCACCACTGTCATAGGGTTCTTACTAGCATCCTATCAAGTTTAGTGAGGAAGGAGGGATTGTACTTGTCTTACATCCTCTCTCTCAAGTTAGACTTTGATTAGTCAAGTCTATTGGCACCAAGGAGGGATTGTACTTGTCTTACATCCTCTCTCTTAGTTAGACTTTGATTATCATAAGTATAGGTAGGTTGATTGCCATTGTAGGTTACATCAATGAAGCCTTGGTTTATACATTATATTTTGATGGAGCTTCTTGAGGACTTCCTAACCATGTGAGTGTAAGGATTGTCATACATGACCCCCACCCTTGAGTGATTTTAAAAATGGGAGTGTATTTAGCCATTACTTTTACAAATAACATGGTGAAATACAAGGCCTTGGTATGGGGTAAATCTAGCCACACATGGTGGTATTTTTCAGTTATTGGTAAAAGGTGACTTGTAATTAGTGATCAACCAATTGAATGGGACCTATAGTGTGAGGGAGCCCATTCTAAGGATGTACCATTGTGTAACCTTGGACACCCTCGAGTTCTTTGAGGTAGTGACTTGCCAGCTGATTCCCTGATAGTGGAATCACTTTGCAAACTCCTTGGCTAATTATGCCTTTGTTAAAGATGTGTTTCTTAAGTGTGGTGCTAATGGGTTGTTACAATTGCCCCCTGATGCTAGTCTAGGGCTACTTTGGAAATTGCTTGCTGACATGTCTTGTTTTGGTTGACGATTTGGTTAGTATGGGTTATGAGCCAGGTAGTGATTGATCATCTTCCTATTTTTTCATGGATGCATTGGATTGTTCAATGACATATTTCTCAGACATCCCTTGCCATTTATGTAGGGGATTAGCTAATAATTTGATACATTTAGTGTAGGGCATGAATGGCCATCCCCTTAGTTTAGTTTTGTGTTTCAATAGGGTTTATGTGGTGACCAAGGGTTTACTTTCAATGGTAGGTTGTTGAATGGTATGCTTTATGGTTACATTTTTAAAGACCAAGAGGATCCTTTATTCTTGTAGAGAATTGTTTAATTTCATTAGGCCAAGAAGGTCATTTGTTTGTTCTTGGTGCAAGTGCAATTAATGGATTTTGTTTTAGTGCTGCACTACATAGATTTGATAGAGCACTTGTAGGGAGCTTGTTGCTGTGCAAAAGCTTCTTGTGGCCAAGTCTAAGTAATATCCTTCCTTTACGAGTTCTTTCTCTTTATGTTGTATGTGTATATGTATGTGGGGTATTTTTTTTATATTGGGAATAGGCATTCAATGCATGAAGTCTTGGGATTAGGTTACATGTGTCTAGGGAGCTTGTTTGCCTCTTGTAAAAATATTGTTGGGTACTCTAAGAGCTATTTTTAAGGGTAACTCTATTGACCTTGTTTTGCTAGGTTGTTGAGCAACTAAAAAACAAATCTCCAGAAGGAAGCTTGAAGAGATTTGTCTTGTATAAAGAGATTTGAGAGCTCCAAATAAGGTAGGTCCTGCAAGCTATGACAGAATGAAGGAAAGAATGAGAATGGAGGCGAGAAATGAGCTCATTGGCTGGACTTGAGCTAAGCAGAGGTGGAGAGAGGCTGGAAGAGAGTTTACTAATCTAACCCATACTCACCATGGCTCTCATAAGATGTTGAAAAGCATGGATATAGAGCATGGCCATGGACAATAGAGATAAAGACAAGACTCATGAAGACATAGACTTAGAGAGACTGATTGTTACACAAGTGAATTAGATTTCAAGATTGAAGTTTGGACTCATAAACACAATCTTGTGTAAGTAGGCAATGACACTTGAATGAAAGGACAAAAGTACTATAACATTTCATTCAAATGATAGGCAAGTACAATGCTTTATAGTCTATTGGGTAGGTAGCAATTTCCACCACTATGCCTATGCTTATGGGATTCAATCCCTTCTCCTAGATTGCTTGCATTTCCCTTGTCCATTGCTCCATATAAAGAGGCTATACTGGGTCTGATTGCCTGGAAAATTCTCAACAGGACTCTTACTATGCGAGGACTCCTATAGCCTGAGCTATTGAAAATCATATATTTTTTCATTTTAACACATTTTTTCCTTAAGTATTTTATACTGAAGTGTGTAAAAAGGAGGGAGCTTCAATCTCAGGTCCTATCTCAGTACCCAAGAAACTACCAAAAGGCGGCACAAAATCATTTTTTTCTTTTGCTCACTTTTATTTTCACTCCAACCATCCTTACTTATTTTTCACCTAAATGCCACCCCCAAGAAGACAAGGCATCATGCCATGTGTCTGACTCATCCCTAGGAACTTCCAAGCCTTCACAAGGCAGTGAGTATCCACTCTTAGAATTTTCCTTTCTTTATTTTCTTATTTGAGGGATTAGAATCCCTTTTTACACACCTTTGTATCTTATAGATTTCAAATATATTCATTTTTTCCCTCTTTTATTTGGTACACTTATATAGCAGCCTCACAACTAAAAGAGATTTTTAGAGTTGCTTCTAGAGCTTCTCTATGGCACTTCAATTGCTGGCATTAGTGGTCTATACCTCTAGCATTGCAAAAATTCATGGTCACTATTTGATCTATGCATATTTTTTTCCATATGGTCATTCTCCCTTTGCACAATGCGATCTTCCCCGAGATCATAGGCCTTTTGAAGCCTATTACCCACATGATCTTTGGCTCAAATCTTTTCCCAAATGGTCCATTGTATGAGCTGCAATTAGTAAAAAATCGGGTCCTTGTGTAAAATCCTAAAAGGGCAACGTATTAGCTTTTTATAGTATGGTTAGTCCTCTTATTAGCTTTTTTCTAGCTGGAAACTGCTTTTTGATTTAGCTTCTGCCTCAACTCGAATAGATTACGATTGTTTGAAAGTTTATATAAAGTAGCCATAGCCATTTTTCTTGAAGCTCAAATTTCCTTGATTTTCTCACTCCTAACACTTGAACCAAGCTACTACCACTTTGATGTCAAAATACGGATCTAGAGCATGGCAGCTATGGAGGATGGAAGATGAAGACACTACTCATAATGACATGGACTTAGATAAACTAACTTTTACACAAGTGAACTAGGTTCCAAGATGGAAGCTTGGACTCATAAAGACATTCTTGTGTAAGATGGACAATGACACTGACAATGACTCAAACCAATAGCTACATTGCATTGAAATGAGTGTCAAGTACATGCTTATATAGCATTTGGATAGTACCACTCTACCTCACTATGCTTATGGGATTTTGTCATCTCTTCCTAGAGCATACATCATATACCTATCTTCCATACAAAGCCACTTATGGGCAAGCCTCTTTTGGGCACACATCCAGCCTCTATGGGCATACATATCAAGCATCATTTGCTATTCTCAACACCCCCCCTCAAATCATGAGTTCCTACACTTGCTAGCTTATGCCCCATCTACATGATGGCATGGCTTGGGAGACTAGCTCATAGACAGCCTAGTCAAGTTAAAGCTTGAAACTTTACATCTTTGGTAAGGGCTTTTACATCTACTATGGGAAACAAGATCCACTATGGGAAACATAATCCAATAAGGGAAAACTCTTTGTTGTTAGCAGCAAAAATAATTTCGTCATGCTCTTTTTCTTTGTTGTGATCCTTGTCCCTTTTTTTGATGTGTGATACGCACCTTTTGCTACAGTCTTCTTGACCCCCTCTTTTTTATCAATGCTTTTGTGATGCATATAAATAGGTACATTGCTTTGACTTGACAGGACTTGTTGAACCACTACATAGATCTTGGGGTACATAGATTTTGGAGTTCCATTTGGTCTTGTGAGGTCATTACATTTCTTTGGGCATACAAGATGGATACACTTTTCTTTTGGCTTCATGACTTGATAGCACATCACTACATTAGCTTTGGATACATAGAATTTTGAGATTTCATATGGCTTTGACTCATGGCTTGACATTACATTGGATTTTTCTCCTGAGATCATACAACATCTTGTCCTTCATTTTTCTTGATTTGTCGCTCTTTGCTTTGCTTGTAGCTTCTTTGACTTTGAATTTACTCTTCTTGTCCCTCTCAAGCAAAGGTACCACCAACATTGAGTTTTGTATGATGACCAAGGCAGTTGGAGTGTCTAAAAAGTTCTTTATGAAAGTTATCCCCATAAGAATCTTTTTTCTTGTCATTGACATGATCAGGAATTAGCATCCAACAACTGGGAATAACAAGCAATGAGTTGGTTCTTGAATGTGCTAAGAAACCACAAGCACTAGATTAGCATCAAGAGATACTTATGCTTGAAGACTTTATGTTGAACTTGATGATGCGTGATCTTCAGGTGGATTGCTCCAAATCTTCTTCCTAAGGTTTGAACTTTTTGGAAACTAATCATATTTGAGTGTCAAAGGCTTTAGTGTGTTGGGCACAGTGAGGAAATGAAGTGAAAAAATCGCTTGAATTGAGAAAGCTATGGCGGATTATGGTTTGACACGCAGACATTTAGTTTTTTTTGACGCAACAGTGCATAGGATGAGTGATTAGGAAAAATATTTGAGTTGGAGGGAGCTTATTATCCAACAGCTTGAAATGCCCTATGGTAGTAGGGTCAATCGCATTGCATGTAGAGAGAACAGGTGTACAGACAACCAGTAGGTGCAGTTTCAACAGCGAGCTCAAATTTCGGCAATGTTGAGCTATAGCTAGGGAAATGTCATTGTTTGAAGTGCCATAGAGAACCTTCGATAGTAGGAGAACACTTTTCCAGAAGAAAGCTTCAAGAGACTTGGCTTGTATGAGGAATTATAAGAGCTCAAAGCAGGTAGGGTGTAGGTTGACTATGGCTACCAAGTAGAGAGAGTGTGATTCAAGTGGAGAGATGGAGTCATACACTCAACCTGAGCAGAAGTGAAGGGCAGGTAGGGTGTAGGTTGGCTATGGCTACCAAGTAGAGAGTGTGTGATTGAAGTGGAGAGATGGAGTCATCCACTCAACCTGAGCAGAAGTGAAGAGATGGTGAAGGAGCAGTGTATAGAGCTATACCATGCTCACCATGGCTCTAATACCATGTCAAAACATGGATCTAGAGCATGGCAGCTATGGAGGATGGAAGGTGAAGACACTACTCATGATGTCATGGACTTAGATAGACTAACTTTTACACAAGTGAACTAGGTTCCAAGATGGAAGCTTCGACTCATAAAGAAATTCTTGTGTAAGATGGACAATGACACTGACAATGACTCAAAATGATAGCTACATTGCATTGAAATGAGTGTCAAGTACATGCTTATATAGCATTTGGATAATACCACTCTACCTCACTATGCTTATGGGATTTTGTCATCTCTTCTTAGAGCATACATCATATATCTATCTTCCATACAAAGCCACTTATGGGCAAGCCTCTTTTGGGCACACATCCAGCCTCTATGGGCATATATATCAAGGATCATTTGCTATTCTCAACATTTGATTCACCGATCCACTGAATTTTCTAGCAAGTCTACACATCAAACCAACAAGGAGGGGAGATTCAGAAGACTCAAGCTCAACTAATGCAACGTATCTGCTCGTCCACTTCTGGGATACATCCTAGCAGCCCATCGGGAAGAGAGTCTAGAAAGCACCACCTGGCACTTGTAAGGAATGTCACAGGGTTTGCGATCTAGGTCTTCCTGAGTCTGCCCCGGGCGAAAGTATCCGACTGTTCCCACTTAGGTCCGACCTCAAGTCAGGGTTTCTTTCCTATCAGCAAAGTCTCTAGGAAGTAGCTAGCGTCAAGCTCCAGATGAACCACTTTGCGTAGGAACAATAGAGTCAAAGTGAATTTATGCTGCACTTGGTTCATGGTGAATGGGAAACGAGAGGGATGCGAAGCTCAACCTCTCTGCCCATAAGGCATAGTCCCATTCCGCTCCCCTAAAACAGCATAAATCAGGATTCTAACTCTAACTGATGCTAGGTCCTCACAGTTTCATTGCCACGTCTTTTGAGAAAAGTTTCCAGCTAACTGGGACCACCCTTCTGTAGGACGGACCCAAGTCACATCCATCGCACTTTCCTCAGGTTGCTTAGTTATCTAATTACCTACCACATTATGTTTGACATGCAAAAGCAGCTTTCTTAATTAATCAATTTAAACACATGTTCCTTCACGTAACTTAGGCACTGACACAAAAACAATGTCAAGCAAGTTCATTTTTCAAATATCTTATCTCTATTTATCATAGTCCCGGAATACATCAAGTATCATGCCCGAAGGCTATCCCAACAATCAACAGGATTGTTCCTCCAAGTTTCACTTGTAGACTAGTACACAGGCCTCGAGATCCCATCTTGAGTCATATCGACCTCTTGTGCGGGATCCAGAGTCAAGGAATTTACAGCCAGAGCCTCCCCTTGCACCCAAGCATTCTCTCGCTCCAAGTAGCACCCACGGAGAGACCTCTCACGGCAGGTTCGGTCCTTATGCCCAGCACAGCTGACAACCCCCTTGGATAGGGCCATGCAAAAAGTCGGAGGTAACTGAATCTGCCTCTCCCTCGAGGCTATTAATCTGAAGCATTAAGTGTTCATCCTTGAATTAGTTCCTTGAGCAAAGAAGTTCAAAAAATGTACCTAAGTGTACAATCACGATCATTTTTGTGGTCTTTCGTACGACCAACTGCTAAGGTGTGATTCCTTCTTCCCAAATGCTCCCAGCATTCGATCGCGACTTGGCGAGATTCTAAGGGCTTGGCAAGCTAGGTTGCTTGTTTCCCCTTTTTCTTCAGGTTAGGGTTTGTAACCTATCGACCCTAATTATCCTTACCTTAGGTCTCCTTGTAAGATAGATCATGGACAACCCCATCGTCCTCGGTTGGTCAACTTGCTGGTTGTCTCCTAGATCCCTTGAAGTACCTATGTACCTTTATCTTTGATCTTAATTGATCAAGATTTTCTATCCCCTTGAACATGGTTGGTCAATTTGGTTCTATTTAGAACAGTTCCTACTCCATCTTAAGTATAATCTTCTTAAGCCCTCTCAATTATGCTCACATGCACTAAGCTTTTACCTATCCCTCTTCAAGTCGCCAAGGACTTTGACGTGGGACTCATGGATCTTAGTCCCATTTGGTAAATTACAAACAACATTGAATTTTCCCAACAACTTTAATGCACGCAATGTAATGCCATTCCTTCATTTCAATGCTTACAATTTTAACATAATTCACACAATAGTTTATGCTACACATGCAAATGTATTTTCTATGCATGAGATCTTAACATTATCCTATATGTAATTATTTACACAATCTTTAACCTTCTTGAATGATCTAATCTTTATAACTTTATGTGAGTATTGTATGAGTCTAGCTGCACTTTAATCTTTTCTACAGTGTACATTAGAATCCATCTTGTGATATGGAGATGCACTTTGTTTCTTTCAATGTCCTCTAAAATGCATTTTAAGCAAGAACTTGTGCAAGGAACAATGCGCTTTATGCAAGAATTCATGCAAGATTTTTTTTTGGGTAATTTACGATGCAATTACCTAATTGATTTCACCTATTATGATATCATTTTACAACGAAATTTATCTTGTTTGTTACAAACATCACAACTAAATTCATACCTAGAAAATTATCAATCGTGCAATTAATGTGATGCATATGAATATGATTTTCACCAAGATAATTATAACCTATGATTTAACAATAGAGCAACTTGGGTTTGGAGTGATGTCTTGATTCCAACGGTATTCACGCCTGATAAATCATTTGTGGTTGCGGTGCCGTCTTGATTCGAACCTCCATCTACACTTGCAGGGTTTCCAACCATCCTTGTGGAACTACGCTTCGGGGCCATACTCGAAGACACGTGTACGAGAGATAGAATTATCGCACTATCCTATGCAAAATTCTCGCCACCTCTCCTTGAGTGGAGAAAAGATAATGAAAGGGAGGGATTTATTTCTGGAAATAATAGAGGGAAGAAGAGTCTTCTAGAAACTTCTCTCTCTCTCTCTCTCTCTCTCTCTCTCTCTCTCTCTCTCTCTCTCTCTCTCTCTCTCTCTCTCTCTCTCTCTCTCTCTCTCTCTCTCTCTCTCCGTGCAATGATGATGGGGGGGCTGCGTTATCTGTCGACGAGGAAGGGGAGACTACTAAAAAACGATGAGGGGAGGGGCTGCCTGCTGACAAAGACCACTAGGGGGCGGCGCCTGCCTTTTATAGAGGAGGGAGGAGGTGGCTTATGGGGGGGAAGACGGTCGTTAACGGCTACCACCCCTTCTTCCTAGCGGGTTGCATGCCCCCCTCTCTCTCTTTACTGACTCTCTCTCTCTCCCCCCGCCATGCAATCGGCAGGGGAGAGAGAGTGAGAGTAAAAAAAGTTAAAAATTTTGAAAAAAAAGGGGGGGTGCATGGGGGAGGCACGAGGGTCAAGGGGGGGAGATATTACATCCTCTCCCCCTTAGAGGAATCGAGATGTCCTCATCTCGAGAAGACCTGGGAGTATTGTTGGTTGAGAGTATTTTCGTCCATCCAGGTGGCATCCTCTTCTGGATAATCTTTCCACTGGATGAGGTATTCTCTCAAGGTCCTTGATCTCAAATGCCTCTTCCTAACATCTAGGATTCTATCAAGCCGTAGCTCAAGTACTCCTTGGGTAGGCATTACAATTTGCTGATCATCAAGTACATGATTCAGATTGGGTAGATACTTTTTCAATAGGCTAACATGGAATACATTATGAATCTTTATAGTTGCGGGCAATTCCAGTTTGTAAGCATTAGACCCTAGGCACTTGGTGATCTTATAAGATCCACAATATCTTGGACTTAGCTTCTTGTACTCTCCCAAGGACAATGAACTCTTTTTAGGGCGTACACGGATGAAGACCATATCACCTTTGACCAAGGATCTGTCTTGCCGTTTCAAGTCAACATAAGCCTTCTATTTATCCTTGGCACCTTGAATGTCTTGTCTTATTGATTTGATTTGATCATCCATGTCTTCCAGCATTTGTCTAGAAGCTTCTACCCTCAAAGTTGGATCCGAGAAGTTCAAAGGGATACGACAATCATGCCCATACAATGCTTGGAAAGGGGTCATCTGAATACTCTGTTGGTAAGAAGCATTGTAGGCAAACTCAACTAGTGGTAAGTATTGAATCCACCTTTTGGGTTTCCGACAGCAATATTCCCTAAGCATATCTTCAATCACTTGATTGACTCGTTCTCTTTGACCATCAGTTTGGGGATGGTAAGCTGTACTGAAACAGAGTTGAGTTCCAATAGCCTCAAAGATAGCCCTCCAGAAGTGTGATGTGAAAAGAGAGTCACGATCACTAATGATTCTTCTAGGTAACCCATAAAGTTTGAATATTTCCTTGATGAATAATCTTGCGATGTTTGAAGCTTTATAGTTCGTATTGACAGGGATGAGATGTGCGACCTTGGTGAGCATATCTACTACAACCATAATAGAGTTATATCCTCCCTGAACTTGGGATAAGCCAACAATGAAGTTCATACTAATGAGCTCCCATTTCATTTGGGGAATGTCAAGTGGTTGCAATTTTCCAGGCATTTTAACTTGTTCTGCCTTAATGCGTTGACAAGATAAACATTCAGTGACATATTTTAGTATGTTTGCCTTGAGCGTTTCCCAATAATAGCTCCTTCTAATCGCATTAAGGGTCTTGGTATAACCAAGGTGTCCTGAGAAAGGGGAGTCATGGGCTTCCCAAAGTATCTTCTGCTTGAGAGTTTGGCTTGCAAGGATACATAATCTTGTCCTAAAGTAGACAAGCCCACTACTGATGGAGAATTCTTAATACTTCGTCTTTAGCTTCGGATCCTGATCCTTGATAGGGATCTCCCTTAGCATTTTCTGATAGACTAGGTCACGATATGACCCTTCTTTTGCTAGCTCAAGAATCGAGCTGTTTGGTATTGATACCTTTGTGGCTAGAGACCTTGTTGTTGATGGATCTTGCAAAATGAGAGAATTTAGAAATGCCTTGCACTAAGTGCATCGGCAACCACATTCTCTTTTGCAGGTCTATATTTGAATTTAAAATCATATTCTTCTAGTACTTCGATCCATCGACGTTGCCTCATATTGAGCTCATTCTGAGTGAAAGTCCATTTAATACTCTTGTGGTCCATTACTAAGGAAAATTTGTTACCTAGCAAGTAATGTCTCCAAATTTTGAGAGCATGGATGACAGCCAACAACTCCAAGTCATGGGTAGAATAATTCCTTTCATGGCTCTTCAATTTTCTTGAAGAATATGCTACAGGATGACCTTCTTGCATAAGTACACATCCTAAAGCAAGTGAGCTAGCATCAATTACCACTTCAAACTCCTTACTAAGATCAGGAAGTTTCAGGATGGGTGCTGATACTAAGCTTTGCTTTAGTTTGTCAAAGCTGGTTGTCAACAGGTGACCATGCAATTGCTACTTGCTTCTTTAGTAGATTAGTCAGAGGGGCTGCAATCAAAGCATAATCTTTGATGATAATTTTGTACCACCCTGTCAGCCCAAGAAAACTAGATATTTCTTTGACAGAAGTTGGTGTTGGCTAGTCCAGAACGTCTCTGACCTTAGCTGGATCTACTGAAATTCCTTTTGATGATATAACGAATCCTAGATATTCAATCTATCGCTTGAAAAATGCGCACTTCTTTTTCTTGGCATAAAGCTTGTGTGCTCTCATTGTCTCAAGAACAATGCAAAGCTGGGGTTCGTGATCCTTTCCCTGTTTTGAGTAGACTAGGGTATCGTCAAAGAAGACGAGTACCAAGTCATCAAGATAGGGCCTAAAGATATCCTACATTAACCTGTTGAAGGTAGTAGGAGCATTCGTTAGCCTGAATGACATCACTAGGAATTTGAAGTGTCCATACCTTGTACTGAATGCAGTCTTCAAAATATCTTCTTCTTTGTGGTAATATCCAGATCTGAGATCTATCTTTGAGAAGAAGTTCATTCCTTGAAGACAGTCAAGTAATTCATCTATTCTTAGAATGGGGTATTTATTTTTTATGGTTGCTTGATTCAACCCTCTATAGTCGATGCATAGGCAAAGCGTTCCATCTTTCTTCTTTTAGAACAACACTGAAGCTCCCCATGGAGAACTACTAGGTCGGATGTAGCCTTGATCTAACAATTTCTTGAGTTTCTCTTTTAGTTTGATGGCTTTCAGGATGGACATCTTATATGGCCTCTTTGCGACCAGTGCAGATCCTGGCACAAGTTTGATTTCGTGGTCGACTTCCCTTTTGGGGAGGAAGTTCCGTCAGATCTTCAGGGAATACGTCTGCACATTCCTTTAACCATGAAGATTCTTCTCCAGATTCCTAATTCTGATCTAGCTTATTTATTTTAATCACATAGACAGGTAGACCCTTTTGAACACCTTTTATTAACCGTGTTGCTTTTGCCAATTGTATTTTTGGCTTACCAGCCTCACCTTGAGTTGTGACTAGTTCCCCTTCAGAATTTCAAAAGGAGACTTGGCCCTTCCCACAGTGGATGTGGGCATCATTGGGTATTAGCCAATCCATTCTGAGTAAAAATTCGTGGACACCTATGTTCATTACCCTGAATCTCACAGAAGTTGGCTTCCCACCCAGTAGGAATTTCACCTTAGCAGTTTGCCTAGTACAAGTGACCTCACGACCATTTGCTAATTCCACAAGTAAAGTAGGTGCATCTATTGTGGCTATCCCTATTCTTTTTGCATAGATTGGTGAAATGAAGCAATGTGTACTGCCACAATCAATCAAGATTTTGAAGCTTTTACCTTGATATTCTGATGGATTTTGAATCACCGAGAATTGGTGATTTGGACCCTTCTTGTGAAGAGTGGTGTGAACCGTTGCCCTCTCCATGTCAGCATCCATGGATGGATCTTCTTCATTGTCGAGCTCCTTGTTGAAAACACTAGAGGTTCTCCCTCTGGCCATAACGGTGGTTCCTTGGCTATAAGCGGTTCTATTTTGACCTTGGAATTTCCCCTGGCGATACCCTCTACCAAGCTTGGGACACTCCCTCTTGAAGTGTCCGAGCTTGTTGCAATGGAAGCAACGTGGGTTGTGATCATTGCTTTGTGTTGGAACAAAGTTGTTGACATCATTGGCCTTAGCTTTCTTTCTTTGGCCCTGAATCTGACCCTACTCTCTCTTAGTCTAAGCCTTAGACATACTCTTATTCTGATCTTTGTAAGGCCAAATCTTGTGGTTCCTTGGTTTGGTCTGCACCTCTTATATTATGGGAGCAGCTCGAATGAGTGCATCTTGTAGGTCCATTGGGCGCATTGATTCCAATCCAGTGTTTATGGGTGGATTCAACCCAGCATAGAATTTTGACACCTATTGTGTCATATCCATTGGGGGTGCATATTTTAGGAGTGAAACAAACTTTGAATAATATGCTTCAAGGGATAATCCTAGTTGCTTCAAGTCATAGATTTCATTCATCTTTTGTGTGCGGTAGGCAGGTGGTAGATACCTCCCTCGCATAGCTTCCTTAAGCTTATCCCAAGTGACTGCCCCCTCCCAGATCGCTTGGTCTCTGCACAACTGTTTCCACCAAAGTCTCGCTTTGCTTGTAAGCTTAAGTTTGGCGAGTATGACTTGGTTAGCAGGTGCAGTTCCTGCTGCCTCAAAATAGTCCTCCATGGACTCAATCTAGATCTTCGCGTCGGCTTGAACAGTCCTTCCCTTTCCATCAAACTCGGATGGCTTAATTTGTTTGAGAAGGAATTTCTTCTCTTGATCCACAGCTAGACTTAGTACAGGAGTCGGATTTGGAACCTGCGCTTGGGGTTGCGTCTGAACAATTATATTCTTTATGTTAACATCTTATCATACGTTCCTTATTATGTTAATATGACTAGCACAGCTTTTAGCTAAGTGATTTAATCACTTAACACCTTAGTTAGCATTTATGATCAAGATAGATGATTGTAAAAAGTCTTATTTATTCATGAAGGCATAACCCCTTGAGTATATTTATTTTGGATAAGTGGAACAGGCTGATTGATACATCAGTTTGGGGAAAATAGGATTGTGTTACAATCGGTTACAGGGACAGAATAATAATATGGAGTGGGGTCATGGATTTTCAGAAAATGGTAAGTCATAGGAAGCTTGGGGTATCCCTTCCTTTGATACTCGTTCTTCTCATAATGCCCTAACACTTTGATCCTGTTCAGCAGAGATCACCCGGGTCACTTCTTCATAGACATACTTGTTCTGCTTGAGTTGCCAACCGCTAATGTGCAAAGTTGTGTTTACGCGAGCTTCGACAAAGATGAAGAGCTTCATGATCTTTAAATCCTCCATCCACTTGATTCTCTTCAAGTTGGTATGAAGGTACGCGAGTCAGTGGGCTGCTATGTAGTATATTCCTGAGTCTCCCATCCATCTCTACTCCACATACAAGGGTGAAGTATTATAGATGCAGTCTAGAATATCCATCTTGCCAAACCTCTGATGATAATTCGAAGCATGCATTACAATCATGAACATGACCAAGAACACCAAGAACTTGCTCCATGCTTTGTGACTCTGCAACCCAGCGTCCATAAGTGAGTAAAGAAATGTTTTCAACAAAAAAGGACTTCTCTATTCTACTCACCTTTCCATGTTTATCCCCTTATTCCCTTTCTTTTCCTCCATTAAGTTCCCTTGTAATCTTTAGCTTTTGTTGGTTCACTCTGATACCAACTGTAACGTGTCCGCTCATCCACTTGTGAGACACGTCTTAGCAGCCCATCTGGAAGAGAGTTTAGAAAGTGCCACCTAGCACTCACAAGGAATGTCACAAGGTTTGCAATCTAGGTCTTCCAGAGTCTGCCCTGAGCGAAAGTATCCGGCCGTTCCCACTTAGGACCTGAAGTCAGGGTTTCTTTCCTATCAGCAAAGTCTCTAGGAAGTAGCTAGCGTCAAGCTCCAGATGAACCACTTTGCGTAGGAACAATAGAGTCGAAGCGGATTTATGATGCACTTGGTTCATGGTGAATGGGAAACGAGAGGGATGCGAAGCTCAACCTCTCTGCCCATAAGGCATAGTCCCATTCCACTCCCCTAAAATAGCATAAATCAGGATTCTAACTCTAACTGATGCTAGGTCCTCACAGTTTCGTTGCTACATCTTTTGAGAAAAGTTCCCAGCTAACCAGGACCACCCTTCTGAAGGACGGACCCAAGTCACATCCACCGCACTTTCCTCAAGTTGCTTAGTTATCTAATTACCTACCACATTATGTTTGACATGCAAAAGTAGCATCCTTAATTAATCAATTTAAACACAGGTTCCTTCACATAACTTAGGCACTGACACAAAAACAATGTCAAGAAAGTTCTTTTTTCAAATATCTGATCTTTATTTATCATAGTCCCGGAATACATTAAGTATCATGCCCGAAGGCTATCCCAGCAATCACCAAGATTGCTGCTCCAAGTTTCGCCCGTAGACTAGTACACGAGCCTCGAGATCCCATCTCGAGTCATGTTGGCCTCTTGTGCAGGATCCGAAAGAAAAGGAATTTACAGCTAGAGCCTCCCCTCGCACCCAAGCGTTCTCCCGCTCGAAGCACCACCCACGAAGAGACCTCTTGTAGCGGGTTCGGTCCATATACCAGGCGTGACTAACAACCCCCTTGGATAAGGCCAAGCAGACAGTTGGAGGTAACTGAACTTGCATTTGCCTCCAGGCTATTAACCTGAAGTATTAAGTGTTTGGCCTTCAATTAGTTCCTTGAGCAAAGAAGTTCAAACAATGTACCTAAGTGTACAATCACTATTATTTATGTAGTCGTTTCTATGACCAACTGCTAAGGTGTGATTCCTTCTTCCCAAATGCTCCCAGCATTCGGTCCTGGATCATTCGCGACTTGGCGAGATTCCAAGGGCTTGGCAAGCTAGGTTGCTTGTTTCCCCTTTTTCTTCAGGTTAGGGTTTGTAACCTACTGACCCTAATTATCCTTACCTTAGATCTCCTTGTAAGATCGATCATGGACAACCCCATCGTCCTCAGTTGGTCAACTTGCTAGTTGTCTCCTAGATCCCTTGAAGTACCTATGTACCTTTATCTTTGATCTTAATTGATCAAGATTCTCTATCCCCTTGACCATGGTTGGTCAAGTTGGTTCTGTTTAGAATAGTTTATACTCTCTCTTAAGTATAATCTTCTTAAGCCCTCTCAATAATGCTCACATGCACTAAGCTTTTACCTATCCCTCTTGAAGTCGCCAAGAACTTTGACGTGGGACTCATGGATCTCAGTCCCATTTGGTAAATTACAAACAACATTGAGTTTTCCCAACAGCTTTAATGCACTCATAATGCCATGCCTTCATTTCCATGCTTTCAATTTTGATATAATCCATACGATATTTTATGCCACACATGTGAATGTATTTTCTATGCATGCAATCTTAACATTATCCTCTATGTAATTATTTACACAATCTTTAACCTTCTTTAATGATCTGGTCTTTATAACTTTACGTGAGTATTGTATGAGTCTAGCTGCACTTTAATATTTTCTGCAGTTTATTACATGTACCTTAGAATCCATCTTGAGATATGGAGATGCACTATGTTTCTTTCAATGTCCTCTGAAATGCATTTTAAGCAAGAACTTGTGCAAGGAACAATGCACTTTATGCAAGAATTCATGCAATATTATTTTTTTGGGTAATTTAC
Source organism: Lygodium microphyllum (assembly GCF_053477565.2). Taxonomy (NCBI): domain Eukaryota; kingdom Viridiplantae; phylum Streptophyta; class Polypodiopsida; order Schizaeales; family Lygodiaceae; genus Lygodium; species Lygodium microphyllum. The sequence goes on from NC_141160.1 coordinate 113,588,039, forward strand.
GATGCAATTACCTAATCAATTTCATCTATTATGATATCATCCTACAACGAAATTTATCTTGTTTGTTACAAACATCACAACTAAATTCATACCTAGGCAATTATCAATCGCGCAATTAATGTGATGCATATGAATATGGTTTTCACCAAGATAATTATAACCTATGATTTAACAATAGAGCAATCTGGGTTTGGAGTGATGTCTTGATTCCAACGGTATTCACGCCTGATAAACTGTTTGCGGTTGTCTTGATTCGAACCTCCATCCACACTTGCAGGGTTTCTAGCCATCCTTATGGAACTATGCTTCAGGGCCATACTCGAAGATGCATGTACGAGAGATATAATTCTCAACCTCTCCTATGCAAAATTCTTGCTGCCTCTCCTTGAGTGGAGAAAAGATAATGAAGGGGAGGGGTGTATTTCTGGAAATAATAGAGGGGTGTGTGACCTCTCTTTAAGGAGGGAAGAAGAAGAGTCTTCTAGAAACTTTCCTCTCTCTCTCTCTCTCTCTCTCTCTCTCTCTCTCTCTCTCTCTCTCTCTCTCTCTCTCTCTCTCTCTCTCTCTCTCTCTCTCTCTCTCTCTCTCTCTCTCTCCGTGCGATGATGATGGGGGGGGTGCAGTGTCTGTCGATGAGGGAGGAGAGCCTGCTAAAAAATGACGAGGGGAGGCTGCCTGCTGACGAAGACCACCAGGGGGGGTGGCACCTGCCTTTTATAGAGGGGGAGGAGGTGGCTTATGGGGGGGAGACGGCCGTTAACGGCTGCCACCCCTTCCACCTAGGGGGCTGCATGCCCCCTCTCTCTCTTTACTCACTCTCTCTCTCTCTCTCCCCGCCATGCAGTCGGCGGGGGGAGAGAGAGGGAGAGTAAAAAAGTTAAAAAAAATTTAAAAAAAGGGGGGGGAGGTTTCATGGGGGAGGCACAGGGGTCACAGGGGTCACAGGGGAGAAGATATCACATCCTCTCGCCCTTAGAGGAATCGAGATGTCCTCATCTCGAGAAGACCTGGGGGTTTCAAGAAAAATGTGAAGCTGGGGTTCATGATCATTTCCCTGTTTTGAGTAGACTAGGGTATCATCAAAGAAGACAAGTACCAAGTCATCAAGATAGGGCCTAAAGATATCCTACATTAACCTGTTCAAGGTAGCAGGAGCATTCATTAGCCCGAATGACATCACTAGGAATTCGAAGTGTCCATACCTTGTACTGAATGCAGTCTTCGGAATATCTTCATCTCTGTGGTAATATCCAGATCTGAGATCTATCTTTGAGAAGACCTTCACTCCTTGAAGACGGTCAACTAATTCATTTATTCTTGGAATGGGGTATTTATTTTTCATGGTTGCTTGATTCAACACTCTATAGTTGATGCATAGGTGAAGCATTCCATCTTTCTTCTTTTGGAACAGCACTAGAGCTTCCCATGGAGAACTGCTAGGTCGAAAGTAGCCTTGATCTAACAATTGCTTGAGTTGCTCTTTCAGTCCGATAGCTTCCGGAATGGACATCTTATATGGCCTCTTTGCGACCAATGTAGCTCCTACCACAAGTTTGATTTCGTGGTTGACTTCCCTTTGGGGAGGAAGTTCCGTCAAATCTTCAGGGAATACCTCTGCGTATTCCTTTAACCATGAAGGTTCTTCTCTGGATTCCTAATTCTGATCTAGCTTATTTAGTTTAATTAGATAGATAGGTAGACCCTTTTGAACACCTTTTATTAACCATGTTGCTTTTTCCAACTATATTTTTGGCTTACCAGCCTCACCTTGAGTCATAACTAGTTCCCTTTCAGAATTTCGGAAGGAGACTTGGCCCTTTCCATAGTGGATGTGGGCATCATTGGGTATTAGCCAATCCATTCCGAGTAAACATTCGTGGACACCTAGGTTCATTACCCTAAATCCCACAGAAGTTGGCTTCCCACCCATTAGGAATTTCACCTTAGCAGCTTCCCTAGTACAAGTGATCTCACGACCATTTGCTAATTACACAAGTAAAGTAGGTGCATCTATTAAGGCTGTCCCTAATCTTTTTGCATAGATTGGTAAAATGAAGAAATGTGTACTACCGCAGTCAATGAAGGTTTTGAAGCTTTTACCTTGATATTCTAATGGAGTTTGAATCACCGAGAATTGGCGATTTGGACCCTTCTTGTGAAGAGTGGTGTGAACCGTTGCCCTCTCCATGTCAGCATCCATGGATGGATCTTCTTCATTGTCGAGCTCTTTGTTGAAAACAGTGGAGGTTCTCCCTTTGGCCATAACAGTGGTTCCTTGGCCATGAGCGGTTCTATTTTGACCTTGGAATTGCCCCTGACGATGCCCTCTACCAAGCTTGGGACACTCCCTCTTGAAGTGTCTAGGCTCGTTGCAATGGAAGCAACGTGGCTTGTGATCATTGCTTTGTTTTGGAACAAAGTTGTTGACATCATTGGTCCTAGCTTTCTTTCTTTGGCCCTGAATCTGACCCTACTCTCTCTTAGTCTGAGCCTTAGACATACCCTTATTCTGATCTTTGTAAGGCCAAATCCTGTGGTTCGTTGGTTTGGTCTACACCTCCTGTATTATTGGAGCAGCTCGAATGAGTGTGTCTTGTAGGTTTGTTGGGCGCATTGATTCCAATCTAGTGTTTATGGGTGGATTCAACCCAGCTCAGAATTTTGACACCTGTTGTGACATATCCATTGGGGATGCATATTTTAGGAGTGAAACAAACTTCGAATAATATGCTTCAAGGGATAATCCTAGCTGCTTCAAGTCATAGAATTCATTCATCTTTTGTTTGTGGTAGGCAGGTGGTAGATACCTCCCTCGCATAGCTTACTTAAGCTTATCCCAAGTGACTGCCCCCTCCCAGATCGCTTGGTCTCTGCACCACACCAAAGTCTCGCTTCACCTGTAAGCTTAAGTTTGCCGAGCATGGCTTGGTTAGCAGGTGCAGTTTCCGTTGCCTCAAAATAGTCCTCCATGGACTCAATCCAGATCCTGGCATCGGCTTGAACAGTCCTTCCCTTGCCATCAAACTTGGGTGGCTTAATTTGTTTGAGAAGGAATTTATTCTCTTGAGCCACAGCTGGACTTAGTGCAGGAGTCAGATTTGGAACTTGCGCTTGGGGTTGCATCTGAGCAATAAGATTCTTTATGTTAACATCTTATCATACGGTCCCTATTATGTTAATATGACTAGCACAACTTTTAGCTAAGTGATTTAATCACTTAACACCTTAGTTAACATTTCTGATCAAGATAGACGATTGTAAAAAGTCTTATTTATTCATGAAGGCATAACCCCTTGAGTACATTTATTTTGGATAAGTGGAACAGGCTGATTGATACATCAGTTTGGGGAAAATAGGATTGTGTTACAATCGGCTACAGGGACAGAATAATAATATGGAGTGGGGTCATGGATTTTTTAAAAATGGTAAGTCATAGGAAGCTTGGGGTATCCCTTCCTTTGATACTCGTTTTTCTCATACGCCCTAACACTTTGATCCTGTTTTTAGCAGAGATCACCCGGGTCACTTCTTCATAGACATACTTGTTCTGCTTGACTTACCAACCGCTAACGTGCAAAGATGCATTTATGCGAGGTTCGACAAAGATGAACAGCTTCACGATCTTTAAATCCTCCATCCACTTGATTCTCTTCAAGTTGGTATGAAGGTACGCGAGTCGATGGGTTGCTATGTAGTATATTCCTAAGTCTCCCGTCCATCTCAGCTCCATATACAGGGGCGAAGGATTACAGATACGATCCAGAATATCCATCATGCCAAGCCTCTGATGATAATTCCAAGTATGCATTGCAGTCATGAACATGACCTTGAACACCAAGAACTTGCTTCATGCTTCATGACTTTGCAACCCAGCGTCCATAAGTGAGTAAAGAAATGTTTTCAATAGAAAATACTGCTCTATTCTACTCACCTTCCCCTGTTTATCCCCTTATTCCCTTTATTTTTCTCCATTAATTTTCCATTGTAATCTTTAGATTTCGTTGGTTTGCTCTGATACCAACTGTAACGTATCTGCTTGTCCACTTGTGGGACACGTCTAAGCAGCCCATCGGGAAGAGAGTCTAGAAAACATCACCTGGCACTCGCAAGGAATGTCACAGGATTTGCGATTTAGGTCTTCCTGAGTCTGCCCCAAGCAGAAGTATCCGGTTGTTCCCACTTAGGACTGACGTGAAGTCAGGGTTTCTTTCCTACTATCAGCAAAGTCTCTAGGAAGTAGCTAACGTCGAGCTCCAGATGAACCACTTTGCATAGGAGCAACAGAGTTGAAGCGGATTTATGCTGCACTTGGTTCATGGTGAATGGAAAATGAGAAGGATGCAAAGCTCAACCTCTCTGCCCATAAGGCAAAGTCCCATTCCACTCCCTTAAAATAGCATAAATCGGGATTCTAACTCTTACTGATACTAGGTCCTCACAGTTTCGTTGTCACGTCTTTTGAGAAAAGTTCCCAGCTAACTGGGACCACCCTTCCATAGGACGGACCCAAGTCAAGTCCACCGCACTTTCCTCAGGTTGCTTAGTTATCTAATTACCTACCACATTATGTTTGACATGCAAAAGCAGCTTCCTTAATTAATCAATTTAAATACAAGTTCCTTCACGTAACTTAGGCACTGACACAAAAACAATGTCAAGCAAGTTCATTTTTCAAATATCTGATCTTTATTTATCATAGTCCCGGAATACATCAAGTATCATGCCCGAAGGCTATCCAAGCAATCAACATTATTGCTGCTCCAAGTTTCACCCGTAGACTAGTACACGGGCCTCGAGATCCCATCTTGAGCCATGTCGACCTCTTGTGCGGGATCCAGAGTCAAGGAATTTACAGCCAAAGCCTCCCCTGGCACCCAAGCATTCTCCCGCTCTAAGTAGCACCCACAGAGAGACCTCTCGGGGCGGGTTTGCTCCATATACCCGATGCAGCTAACAACCCCTTTGGATAGGGCCAGGCAGATAGTCGGAGGTAATTGAACCTGCCTCTCCCTCTAGGCTATTAACCTGAAGCATTAAGTATTTGGCCTTTAATTAGTTCCTTGAGCAAATAAGTTCAAACAATTTATCTAAGTGTAGAATCACGATCATTTCTATGGTCATTCGTATGACCACGTTAGTATGACCAACTGCTAAGGTGTGATTATTTCTTACAGAATGCTCCCAGCATTCAATCCTAGATCGTTCGCAACTTGGCAAGATTCCAAGGGCTTGGCGAGCTAGGTTGCTTGTTTTCCCTTTTTCTTCGGGTTAGGGTTTGTAACCTACCGATCCTAATTATCCTTACCTTAGATCTCCTTGTAAGATAGATCATGGACAACCCCGTCGTCCTCGGTTGGTCAACTTGCTGGTTGTCTCCTAGATCCCTTGAAGTACCTATGTACCTTTATCTTTGATCTTCATTGATCAAGATTGTCTTTCCCCTTGACCATGGTTGGTCAATTTGGTTCTGTTTAGAACAGTTCCTACTCTGTCTTAAGTATAATCTTCTTAAGCCCTCTCAATAATGCTCACATGCACTAAGCTTTTACCTATCCCTCTTGAAGTCGCCAAGGACTTTGACATGGGACTCATGGATCTCAATCCCATTTGGTAAATTACAAACAACGTTGAATTTTTCCAAAAACTTTAATGCATGCAATGTAATGCCATGCCTTCATTTCAATGCTTATAATTTTGATATAATCCATATGATATTTTATGCCACACATGCAAAGGTATTTTCTATGCATGCAATCTTAACATTATCCTCTATGTAATTATTTACACAATCTTTAACCTTCTTAAATGATCTTATCTTTATAACTTTACATGAGTATTGTATGAGTCTAGCTACACTTTAATCTTTTCTATAGTTTATTACATGTACCTTAGAATCCATCTTGTGATATGGAGATGCACTTTGTTTCTTTCAATGTTCTCTAAAATGCATTTTAAGAAAGAACTTGTGCAATGAACAATGCACTTTATTCAAGAATTCATGTAAGCTTTTTTTTTGGGAAGTTTACGATGCAATTACCTAATCAATTTCACCTATTATGATATCATCTTACAACGAAATTTATCTTGTTTGTTATAAACATCACAACTAAATTCATACCTAGGCAATTATCAATCGCGCAATTAATGTGATGCATGTGAATATGATTTTCACCAAGATAATTATAACCTATGATTTAACAATAGAGAAACCTGGGTTTGGAGTGATGTCTTGATTCCAATTGTATTCACGCCTAATAAACCGTTCGTGGTTGCAGTGCCATCTTGATTCGAACCTCCATTCACACTTGCAGGTTTTCCGGCCATCCCTATGGAACTACACTTCGAGGCCACACTCGAAGACGCGTGTACAAGAGATAGAATTCTCGCACTCTCCTATGCAAAATTCTCGCTACCTCTCCTTTAGTGGAGAAAAGATAATGAAGGGGAGGGGTGTATTTCCGAAAATAATAGAGGGGTGTGTGACCTCTCTTTAAGGAGGGGGAAAGAAGAGTCTTCGAGAAACTTCTCTCTCTCTCTCTCTCTCTCTCTCTCTCTCTCTCTCTCTCTCTCTCTCTCTCTCTCTCTCTCTCTCTCTCTCTCTCTCTCTCTCTCTCTCTCTCTCTCTCTCTCTCTCTCTCTCTCTCTCTCTCTCTCTCTCTCTCTCTCTCTCCGTGCGATGATGAGGGGGAGGGGGGGCTGAGCTGTCTATTGACGAGGGAGGGGAGGCTGCTGAAAAACGATTAGGGGGGGTGCCTGCTGACGAAGACCACCAGGGGGGGCGGAGCCTGCCTTTTATAGAGGGGGGAGGAGGTGGCTTATGGGGGGGAGACGGCCGTTAACGGCCACCACCCCTTCCACCTGGGGGGCTGCATGCCGCCCTCTCTCTCTTTACTCACACACACACTCTCTCTCTCTCTCCCCGCCATGTAGTCGAGAAGGAGAGAGAGAGAGAGAGGGAGAGTAAAGAAATTTAAAAAATTTTGAAAAAAATGAGGGGGGGTTTCATGGGGGAGGCACGGGGTCACGGGGGCGGGGGGGGAGATATTACAACTAAAGAATATTAAAGTGTTGTGTCTATTAACACTCATCTAGTGCATCTTAGCACCTATTTCCTTTGACACAATCAACTCATTTGTTGTTCAAATATGAGATTTTTGGTGCTGATACTGCTCCAGTCTTCCAACATGAAAAGGACTCATGGACATGTTGCTTTGAAGGAGTTGGGTTTCATACCTATCAAATACGCATAAAGCTTATCTTGATAAAGAAGGGCCTATGGGACATCACTAATGGACAAGAGAAGAAGCCTGGAGATGAAACTCTTGCAATTGCCTAGTAGAAAAGTGATGAAAAGGCTCAAGCCATCATAAATCATGAGTTGGATGACAGCTATATCCAGTATGTGGATACTTGTGACATAAAAAAGATCGGATACTCTGTCCGCTGCACAATCAAAGTCTTCAAAGTATGGTTTATTAATTGAATTTTTTAGACTAGACATGAAACCTAACCGGTCGCAGGTTCAAGTCCTGCTATACTCAGAAGCATTAAAACTCTTGCAATACATCTGAATTACATGGAAAGTCTCTTAACCCATCTTGTAGGGATCAACATTAAAATGGATGAAGATGTATGCATTGGTGTTTTGTTAAAAAATTAGCCTCTAGATTATGATAATGTCTCCACTACTTTAATAAACATGCAAAATCCTAAACTTTTTGACATTCAAGGCTCTCAATTAGAAGAAGAAAAGAATATAAAAAATAAAGAAGAGCAAATTACTTTTAAGGATGAACAAATATTTTATGTCAGTAACAAGTACAAAGGAAAAAAGGATTAGCTAATTTGTGACTTTTGCAAAAAGATGGGACATACTGAAAAGTTTTGTCATGCTAGAAAGAGGCATCAAAATGCCTATCTTGAAAGTATGAAGGAAGAAGAAGACCATGGACGTGAAGAAGCAGAGGAAGAAGAAGGCCATCAAGAGTAGAAGGACAAGCCTCAACAATCCTGCTATTCACATTGCTCTGATAGAATTTTTTGAAGCCTTGTCTAACCTTGCCCTAATTTTCCTTTCATAAGCTTGTAAACTCCTCATGTAACATGGCACTATAACCTTTGTACACTTTGTGAAGCCCCTATTACAGCCTTTGGATATCCATCTTGGTTTTTATGTCCACACTTAGCTTTGTTTGTGATAGCCTTTGGATGATTACCATGTTTGTGGTGTGGCCACACTTTGTAGGGTGGTTGCTCACTAAAGCCTTTATACATTCTGTACCTTTTTGGTTGTGATTGAGGAGGGGTGTTGAATTTTAGACAATCACACCTAGTGCAGCCCCTTAGTATGAAGTATTGAGCAAGGAAAATGCAAGAAATCTAGGAGAAGGAATTGACTCCCATAAGCACAGTGGTGGAAAGTGCTACCTACCCAAAAGACTATAAAGCATTGTACTTTCCTATCTTTTGAATGCAATGACATAGTACATTTGTCCTTTCATTCAAGTGTCATTGTCCACTTACACAAGATTGTGTTTATGAGTCCAAGCTTCAATCTTCAAACCTAATTCACTTGTGTAACAGTCAATCTCTCTAAGTCTATGTCTTTATCTTCCATCCTCCATAGTTGTGCTCTAGATCCATACTTTTCAACAAGTCCATGATCTAGTTGTCTTAGGCTAGGTAGGCATGTTCGACTACCACTTAGGATGACTTCTTTGATAGCTCTTTTTAGATGGTCTATGTTGGAGCAATTGGTTAGTGACTAACTCTTTATGCTTGGCCTATCTCTAATGGACTTCATGCCTTGATTTAGTCAAGGGGTAGGGTAAGAGTTATATTTGTATTCTATTGTGTATTTTTATTTGTAGTAGCTTGATACTCTTTATGGTTTATGTTTGTGTTAATTATTTTGTGGGTTTGATAGATTGAGTCACCCTATCTCATGGTCACCAATGAGAGCTGAATTTTAGAGCCGGCTTTAAAGCACAAAAGTGGCCCAAGAGCTGTAAAAGAGGTGTTTTGGGAAAAAAATGGAATCACGGACCAAGGAGCTAGAGTTTTTGGAGATGCATTTTGATGGCAAGAATCCAAGACATCGATTGGAGTTTGTTTGACCCCCTATTTAATGGCTTCAAGGTTTGGCATTACAAAGCTATTGGATCTCTGGAAACCAAAAGGTAGGCAATGGAGGCTAGGGTTAAAGATTTTGATGCCAAAAAGCTACTCATCTCCTAGATCATGAATCTGAGGTTGTTTGCCCCTGTGTCTAGATTGAAACTACTTCCATACAGTGCAAACACAAGAGGCTTGAACTAGTTTTTTTGCAAGTTACTTGTTAATTAAGCTTAGAGGGAGCTAATCTTCTTGAAACTCAACAAAGGGAGGGGGGATGCAATTTTTTCAGGGATCCCTCAATTCCTCAAAAAATGAATTTTTGTACCTATTAAAATTATCATCCATATTCTAGGGTTGAGATGATATAATTCTTTGCTCCCAATTGCTCTTAATGGCACAAGATTTGATGCATCGAATGAAAAGTTTAGATTTTAGTATTTCTCTCTCAGCATAAACGTGGTTCATATGGGCTAAGAGGATTAGGAGGAATGGGTATTAGTTCATGAAAAGATGCGAGGAGTGGACCAAGAGAGTGTAAAGGAGTGGCTTTGGAAGAGCATCAGTAGCTTCCCATTTTTGAAATACGATGTGTGTGTATGCAAATTATAGCATAAGTGTCTTTTATTGAGTTTTTATGATGAATCTTTCATTTCTACTATGGAAAATGATTGAAAATGGTTGAATATACTTGAATATGTCTAAAATCATAGAATAATAAGTAATTTCCAATAATTCGTGTAATGCAAATCAAAATCATAAAATTTGTAAAACAAGATTTAATAGAAAAATTATAAAATTTCATGGATTTTTATGGATCAAATGATGTTTCTATGGACTATTATTTAATATAATGTTGAATCACAATTCACATAAGTTTTATAAAGTCAAAAAAATAAAATAGAAATTAATATTAAGATAAATGATAAAAAATCATAGAAAATCAGTTTTTTTATGAAAAATCTAGTTTTTATTTGTAAACAATCACAATAAATTAGATACATGTGTGTGGATGTATGGTGAAGGTAGGACATGGGGATTTACCTCAACCTACCTACATGTTTATGTGATAGTGTGTATTTATCGCCTTTCTACATGGAAAAAATAACATAAACACCCTCTTAAATGAGTGCACGATTGCAAAACCTAAAGGGTAGGGGGAAAGGGGTTGTGAAAGGTCAAGTATCAATTAAATTATGATTTCCATGCATATCATGAGATATAGGACTCACTTCATTTAAGTTTAAAGAGACAATAGCATGGATTAGTTTGGTATTGTTTCTCAGCAATGCAGCAATACATTAAAAATAAAATCATTGAAAGAATGTTTTTTACATGACATGTTGGTTGATTTGTGGTTAATTTGTTTGATCACTATATCACATTGCACATTCAATCTACATTTAAACATGGTTGAGAGAAATCTCTCGGATACATGGCACTTGATTGCTAAAACTATTGACCATGATGAGAGTGTGAGGATTCCTGAGGAGCTGTAGGATAGTATGATTTTCTTTGGGGACTAATTAAGTGAGGAAACAAAATAATCTCCTAAAACGCGTTATCAAAAGAGAGGACAATGTTATGCTTGTGTTTCATGTTTGAGATGGTGCATCATGTGGCTAATCCTCGGGGTGTAGAAGAACCATAGGAGTCACATCGATTTGCTAAGGAGGAGCTCTTTGTGTATGTGATATGAGATGCTAGCCACCTAAATGTTTGGATACTCCCTCTATTGCAATTGGGATGGGAAAAATTGTTGGACTACAAATCGATACAAAAACATGTTTTGTCTAGATCAATGTGAGGCTCGATTAGAGCTCTAGAGATAGTGTTGGGCCCATTTTTGGTCCTGACATCACTCTTAAGATGGTCTCATTGAAAAAATGCATTAGCTTACATTCAATAAAAGTTCATACCAACCAAATGAAGAGCAGTACTCTTTTTTATGCATATGCATATGATTATAAAGACTTTGACAATGAGTAGTATGATTAGAATGCATATGATGAGGATGCACATGAAGATGATGGTGGCTATGATTTGATGGATATGGATGTGATTATCAAGATTATGGGGATACTTTTTTCTAACCATTTGATCCAACTAGTCAAGATCATGTGAATAATGACACTTTTCTTACCATTATTATATTACAATGCCTTTTGATCTAGGAGGATATAATATAGCTTTTGGATCTTGTTTAGACTAGTATCCATCTTGGTATTAAAAATTTTTATCTTTAAGAGGTTTACTTGATTGGAAACTAGTCATTTTAGCCCCTATTCTACTATAGGTAGTTTGCAGATAGCTTGCTATTTTAGCTTATTTTTAATTCTCATTTGCTTACAAAGAATCAATACCTATATAAGCTAAAAATATGTCAAATGATATTTCTTTTGATCCATAGCATGCTTGATTTGCATAAGCACATCAAAGGCCATTTTAGTTTATATACAACAAGGTCTGTAGTAGACAACATGCTATCTATTCTTTATAAGTGTCTTTTCATGGATTAATGGTGGTCTAGTTCTTAGCTTTATCATTTTAAATGGATATATATATGGTCTGCTTGATTTTTCACTATTGATTTCATCCATTATATGATACATATTCTAGATTTCTCTATTTTTGTAGCCATTGTAAGGATGGAATGTAAATGATGGAAAATAGAGTAGAAAATAGTGGAAAATAAAATAATACACAATAGGTATAAAATATGTAAGGAATAATTATTTTTCGCCAATTGAATATAGTACAAGTCATTTTCTTGCCTCATCTCTCTCCTCCAACTTCCATGGCTGCCTTCTCCTTCATATTCTTGTGTTTATCTCACCTATTCCTTCTTTCTATCTCTTTTTGTAGTCTTTTTCTCTCCTTTGTAGTCTTCTCTCTCCTAGATTTCTCTCTCCCATTGCAGTGCTTGACATATAAGTTGGGATCTAAAGAACAAGAGATAAAACCTTGTTTTGTAAGGAAGAGATTAATCTTTTGATACCAAGATCATGAAGATTGTTTGAGATCATAGAGGTACCCAATGAAGTCTACAAGCAAGATTTTCCTTATGTTTGACTACAAATCCATCTGGTTGCTTCATGTATATCTCTTCCTTTAAATCACCATTAAGAAAAGAAATTCTCACATCCAGTTGGTGAATCTCCAAATCAAAATCAATAGTAAAAACTAACAAGATGTGAATATTGGTAATATGAACAACAGGTGAGAAAGTTTCTTAATAATCAAATCCTACAATTTGTGAGAAACCTTTGACAACTAGCCTTGCTTTGGACATGTCAAATTTTCAATTTACTTTTTTTTTTAGTCTTATAAACCCTCTTGTATTTAATAGCAGCACACCTAGGGTTGTAACTCAGTTAGCATCCATGTACCTTTAGAGAGAAGAGATTCATATTCAACTTCCAATGGCCTCTTGCCATAGATCCTTTTGTGGGGATGGCACGCTGTCACTATAAGAGATAGGGTCTTCACAAATATTGAGAGTATTCTCAAGAATATTAGCATCATAAACATGACAAGTACCATGCTCATTATCAATTGGAAGATCAACATAAAGATCAATGCCAATGTCATCATCAGCAATATTAGGTGGAGGTTGTGAATCATGATTTGAAGTGTCAATATTATCTTGTGAAGAAGAAGGTTCGTCATCATATAAAAGGAAAAGAAGTGAGTAATGAAAAATATCATTAACATCCTCTAGTGACCATGTCCGCCCAGCATCCTCCTAAGACCATGTATTGCCCATAAGTTGCTCATTGAAAATAGCATCACAACTTATGATTATCTTCTTGGAAGATGGATCATAAAACTTGTATCCCTTAGAATAAGTCGAATATCCAATGAAAATAACTTTTAAATCGGGAGGATCAAGTTTTCTATGAGTGTATTATGAAACACAAGGAGTTTCACCTATCCAAGTAGTAATCGGTATTTTACTAGAAGGAGCAAGTGTAGAAAGATGATTTTGCACAAATACTACTGTTAAGACCGCTTCAGCCCAGGAACATCGAGATAAGCCAAAATGAATGAGCATACATCGTAGGGCATTGAGAATATTCATGTTTTTACATTCAGAAATACCATTTTGTTGAGGAGAGTAGGGAACTATATATTCATGATGAATATCCTGATTATTACAATAATCATCAAAATCATTTGAAATGTATTCTCCACCATTATCACTATGAAGTTTCTTGATGTGACAACCAGCATGAAGTTCTACCATTTTTTTATATTTCTTAAAAGATAATAAAGCTTTTGATTTGTGTCACAAGAGGAAAATTGTGGTTTATCTTAAGAAGTCGTCAATAAAAGTCATGAAATACCGATATTGAGATTTTGATGGAGGAAAATGTCCACAAATATCAGTGTAAATAAGATCAAGAAAATCTCTAGAATGAGTTGTGGTGGAAATGGAAAAGGGTTTTTGAAAAATTTCCAAGTGCACAATATTCACAAATGGCCATATGAGGATGAGCTTTGAATTTCATACATTGAATAAGGTCACGTTGATAAAGATTGACAAGCTTAGAAAAATCAAAGTGAACAAAGTGATAATGTCATATTTTGCTGTTAAGATCACCAAGAGTTCTAGCACCATTTGCAACATCTTCATTTTAAGATAACTCAAAAATTTTACCATTTCGAGGAGCAACAGCTATGGTTTGCCATCTTTCTCAATGCGACACTTGGTATGGTCAAAACCGACAAACAGACCAAGATCCACAAGTCTTGTAACTGAAAGAAGATTCCTTTGTAGATCTAGGACATGTAAAATGCCACACATAATTCTTGTTGAAGAAAGAGTACTGATATAAATCACATATACCTTTGACTTGACAGGTTGTGTCATCATCAAGATAAACCAATTTCTTAATTGGAATAGAATGATAATTATGTAGCCATTGGGTGTAATATGTCATGTTTCTCATAGCACTAGAACCAATAATAAAAAGAGATCCATCACGAACATGAAGTATCCTTTCCAGAGGGATAGAATAACTCACACAATTTACTTCTTTAGCAGTGTTGTCATGTGTAGCAGCATATGCTTTATTACGATTTGAATCAAAACGCCTCTTGAAACATAGATGGGTTTGATGATCACTCTTTTTGCAGTAGTCACAAGGAAAATAATCTCTAGATAAACATGGAATTTATTTGTAATACCATGTTCTTCATCATATTGTTTGGCCCAACAATCATATGTAGTGTAACCATTTCTATTGCAATAAGAACAATGTTTGTTAGGAAACTTGATATGAGAGAAGCTACCACCACAATGACTCCTATGTGTAGAGCGTGGAAAGGGAAACCTTCGAGCAAGTCAAGCTTGGTTGATTTATTTTGACTGTGTCTTGTTGTGAGATCATAATTCATTACAAGATATAGGCCTTATACCAACGTTAAAAGCAACGAAAATGTTAATAAAAAAATTTTGCCCCCGTCGTCGCAAAAAGTGTCGTTATTGGCGACGCCATAGAACAGCCGGTATCAGTGTCGTTATTTGCGTCAGTATCAGCGTTGTCAAAGAGTTTATTGTTCATAATATAAATCATGGGATTCTTATGAACACCATTATAAGAACTTTACTAGGATTTATATAAGGAATTTGCATACATAATTCAGTCATTGTTACCCAACAACCAACTTAGTTACATAAGTTATTTTGTATTTAGCATACAATTTTTAGTTGTACCATTTATATTGATTAAAAAAATAAGTATATGGGAACCTACAACTTGGTCAGCTGGAAGAAATTGACAGTCTGCAGGATAAATCACATTGATTCAAGTGGAAAATATGGTTAGAAATCATGAAAAATGCCAAAAGTCCACTAGGTTCATGGGGGACCTGAAGTAATGAACCAATGTGACCTGTAAGTGACCTAAGTAGGTCAAAAAGTAAAGTGGAGCTGAATAGGATGACGTAGCCCGCATTTTTCGGTGCAAAATGCAGGCCTAAACAACCGGCAGCATCTAGAGACAACTGGGAGCTATGGTGCATGCTTTGGAGCATGCAAACTGAGGATAAACTAGAGCTAAAGATGAAGATACAAACAAGGAAGGTGAGAGCTCCTCTTACCCGTCCATTTGGTCTGACGAAAATGAATGGTATGACAGTCTATAAAAGAGGGAAATATGAGAGAAAAGTATTTGGCCTACTCTTATGTACATCTTCTCTCATTTTAGTAACCTCATTCATGGTCCAATGAAGCCCGACTTGTACCCAAGTACTTGAGTGACTTTGGGGCAAGCAAAGGGGGAGGATTTTGAAGGTGTATGGGCTGTTATGGGCTGAAAAACCAGTCATAAATAGGGCAGCCCGCTGTTTTTGTCCATTTTGATGAACAAACAAGTGATTCATGTGATTGAAATAGAAGGAATTGACCTCTTAACATCAGGGCTTTACCCATTAATGATTAGAGGAGCTTATTCATAAGTTTATGTACACTTTTAGAGCTCGATTATGGGCTGGAATTTTCTATTTTAAAATAGAGCTGAAGTTAAAATTATGCTCCATCAATGCATTTCATGTATTATTGGTCCATGTCTTGAATGTACTTGAGTCTACCATCAAAATACTAGTTTCTTGGAATTGTAATCCGTCTATGTACATGAGTTAAAATCCATTTGAGCTTGCATTTGGTATATGCATTTGGATTAAAAAATCTAAGAATATCTTTTTATGTAATGGCTTATTTTTCCAAATGCATTTGTTGTAATCAAGATAGTGACATTCATTCCATTCATGTATGCTAAATACACAGAAAAAGATTGATATCTTCTTCTTCAACTAAGCCATTTCTAAAACCCGAATCTTGTCAAAGTCCATTCTTTTTCCCTTCTCCAAACCTTGAATCCCACACTCTTCTTCTGCTCTAAGCCTCAGTGGTAGACCTTCAACCCCTAACATGACCACAGTGGTGAACCCGACGTGAAAGGTCCGCTGTGGAAGAGAAAGTACAATGGGAGAATCATCAAGTTCGGGAGGAGATGCCTTGCAACAGTTGGTTCGTCTAATGCAAGAAAGCCAACAACAACAATTGCAATTTCAGCAGCAGTTGCAATTGCAACAACAACGAAGACAAGAAGAAGAGCGGAATGATGCCGCCGCCATTAAAGCTTTGGAAGTAGTTGGGCAAGAGCTCAAGCAATTTAATTGACAAAATGTGTCCTCTTTTATCCGCCTCTATACTAACAAGATGGTCTTCTTCGGAGTTCTTCATCATGCCTGGAGCCGATATTTTGCCTGTTTGGCCGTGCATGGTCTCCAGGACCGAATTCATGGTCTTTTCCAAAAAGACGTAGGATGGTCCGCGTTCAAGAAGGCTCTTCGAGAAGAATTTTTTCTTGAAGATTCTGTCCTTATGACAAAGAAAGTTTTCATTGAATGGGTCGAAAGGCCCAATAAGGGTCTAACCGCCACTGCTCTTCATCGAGAAATTTGAAAGCAAATTTGCTCAACTAGATCCTGACGATCAACAAGGTATGGAAAGCCAAAAGATTGAATTATTTCTAAAGGCTGCAGATCCTTTCCTTCAAGAAAAGCTAACTGATCGACTTGAAGATCTTAACTCTGAGACGGGATTGAAGACTGCTTGGAGTGATGTCATTGAAGCAGTTAATATGATTGCTCGAAGAGAGCGGTTGCACCTGAGATGGGGATCAACCCCTGCACCAATTGAATCCATGAAGGAGCCTGTTCCTATTTCTCGACCTCCTGTCTCTATGGCCGAGCAACCAAGAAATTTTGATGTTCCATCTCCAAAGAAGGATGTCATGGACGAGCTAATTAAAAGCATGCGAGATCTCCATCTTAATCTAATGGAGATTAATTCCAAAGTGGAAAGGCTTGATGTGAAAGTGGAAGAAAGGGGACGGTCAACTGCCCAAAGACTCGTACGAGAAGGCTTCAAAAGATGATGTATCTAGTGTGATAGCCTATAGCATGATAAGAGGGAGTGCGGTGCATTCCCTGAAGCTGAAGCACAAAAATTAGTCTTTTGGAAGGATGGTAAAATTCATGCAATCGAAACCGGGCTTCCTCTTGAGCCAAATTTCGGCAACGGTGGCATGAAGAAAAGATTGGAGGATTTGGCAACAATAACAGCCTATGCAGCTGTTGATGCAACAACCTATGGGCTGCAATGAGCCAACTAATGAAATTGTTAAAGCATGTAAAACTAATGCAAAATCTAAAGTGTGGATGCAGGACTTAGAACACATGGAGCAAGGCAAGGCAACCAAAGATGATTTAACTACTGCCAGTCAATGCATCCGAGAAAGAACCGGATGGACCGAGCCAGTTGATTCATTTTTAGCTTTTGCTCGGTTAGCTGAAATTAATAATCATGAAGCCATGATAGAAGAAAAGAGAAGAAGACATGAAGATGTTGTCGGTCCTTCTTCTTCAGGACCAACTAAACGTGTGACAAGAAGTAAACCAGACCAGCAAAAGGCTGCTGAAAACCCTCCACCGCCAAAGCTTGAGATGGGAGATGCCCCTCAAGCAAAGAAGACAGAAGGAAAAAGAAAAAGCAAACATCCCAGCTACAATTTGCAGTCTGACATAAAGACCACAACGGATCTTAAGCGGATCCTAGAAGAAAGGATTCTTGGAAGTAGAATTGAATTTACATTAGGTGAAATTCTCGGAATTGCAAAACGAGAATTTCATGATGTAATAATTGATGTAATTAAACGAAAAAGACAATATGTTGGTGAGGAAACTGAAGAATCCGTGCATACTTTTTTGCAAGCACTTCATGTGTATTTGTAGGATGAAGAGAAGCTGAAAACTCAAGGGATTCGATTGGAGGCAATCAAAGAATTGATTGCAACCATAGAAGCCAAAGATGAAGACATCTATGAAGCAGAAACAGAAGAAGCTATTGTAGAAAATGTTATAGTGGGGACTTCTCAATCCAAAGTGCAGCCCATGCATAAGAGAGAAGCTCATCTTCACAACATGCAAGAAGAAAGTGATGCTCACTTTATTCCTAGTAGTCACTACTCTCGTACCCATTGGGCAAGGGCAACCACTGAAACCGTTGTTAAGATTGGAGAAAAAGAGACTCCATGCATTGCCCTTATGGACCATGGCTCAGAGATTAATGTCATGTCAAGAAGACTCTACGAGAATGGTGGATAGCCCATTGATGTGGACCCAGGATGGCGCATGAAAGCAGCCAATAACTCCTCTGGCGATCTTTATGCAGCATGCCCTTATGTACAAGTTACTATTGGTAATGTAAACGATGAATTTCATTTCTTTGTTCAAGATTATTGCAGCTATCCTATCATTCTTGGACAACCTTTTATTTCTGAGTCTCGTTTAGAAAAAAAAAGGCCCTTGATGATGGTTCATCATATGCTCGGATAAGAAGTAAGGATAATGACAAAGCTGTCCATTTCTTGACTGTATGTGTAAATTATCACCAAAATAGAGATCGATTGAGAGATCATCCTATTCCTCCTAATGCCCAAGAATTTAAGGGTTTTTGGGTAGCACTGCTATAAATGGAGGCTATGGCAGTGCTTCATGTCATAAGAAATTGCCTCCACATATAAAGGGGGCAATGCCAAAAGCTGACTTGCAGGTTTTTACGGCCAACAGTGTGGCCTGTTATAAACAATTTTCAGCCATGAATAGAGCTGAAAGAAGGCATTTATGTCATGTGGAATAAGAACTGAAGAAAATTGATGTTTTGCCTAAAGATGAAGAAATTTCAGGGATCTTTTATGGGCTGATTTATAATGATACAATGACTGAAATATATGCAGTTGTTCATGCAGAAAATCAAGCTGAAAATCAGTCTATATAGGTATGCACATTAGATATGTATGACATAATTCAAGAATTTGCAGATCATGAAGCTTTTGGACATCCAAACAAGGAAGAGGTAAGAGTAGAAACAAAGTATAAGACACTTGATAAAAAGGTCAAGCCAGTGGCTACTCCTCTACCACCCGATAGTGAAGGACTGGCAGAAAGGGCATCCAAACAGCCAAGCCTTCGTGATCCCAAAGATGTTGGTCACCAATTTATAGCAGAAAGTCTACAAGAGCTGAAAATTGGTGACAATTCGTTTCTCTTGCCAGCTATAAAACAAATCTTTATGCAGATGTTAAAGAATCATGGCAAAGCTTTTTCATTTCAGCCACATGAAATTGGCTGTGTGGATCCAAGTGTTGTGGCACCACTGGTGATTTTTACGGTTCCGCATGTTCCTTGGAATCTTAAACCAATTCTGGTACCAAGGGCTCATTTGCCTAAGTTATTGGAGCTTCTAAATGAAAAGATAAAAATGCGAATATTGGAACCATCTTCAGCTCCGTATTCCAACCGATGGTTTACGGTGCCTAAGAAGAATGGATCTTTGTGATTCATTCAAGATTTACAGCCTGTCAATAAAGTCACTAATAGAAATGTTGGTTTGGGGCCAATTGTTGATGAATTTGCTGAAGCTTTTGCAGGTAGAGCAATTTATTCCATGGGAGATTTATATTCAGACTATGACCAATTTCAGCTTGCTTTGGAAAGCTGAGACATTACCACAATGAAGACGCCTCTTGGCTTAGTTCGCATGTGTACTCTACCTCAAGGGGCTACGAATTCAATAGCTCACATGATGAATGCCATGCATAAAGTATTGAGAGATTATATTCCTCAATTAACTCTTCCTTTCCTTGATGATGTACCAATCAAAGGATGTGAAGTTCATGAGAAAAATGAAGAACTCAATGAACTTGGATGTCGCAAGTTTGTTTTCGATCAAGTCCATCTTACTCTTTCAGGTGCTATATCTGTTTTTGGAGTCGAAGAAGTTCTTGTGGTAGGGCATATGTGTGGTCCATATGGCCGAAAGCCTCCTCCATCCAAGATTGATGCTATCAGCAAAATGCAGGAAATATGCACAAATGTTTCGGAGGTGAGAAGATTTCTTGGTGCATGTGTCTTCTACCTTATTTGGATCCCGCATTTTGCTCATGTTGCTGAAAATCTTTATCAACTACTAAGGAGAGGCCAAAGGTTTATATGGGAAAAAGAACATACTCAAGCTATTCGAAAACTAAAGAAATTGATGATTTCAGCCCCCACCTTAAAGAGGGCTAATTACTCTAATGGATAGCCTATTATACTCACAGTAGACACAAGTCCTATTGGAATAGGATGGGCAGTCGGTCAAGACGACCTTGAAGGCAACAGATATGCAATTCGCTTTGGAGCGAAGGTTCTTAATGAGCGACAAAGAAGGTATGCTCAAATTAAAAGAGAACTTTGGGAAGTAGTAACTGCATTGAAATGTGACCGGGATTACTTCATGGGCGCACAAGTAATAGTTAAAACAGATTGCCTTCCACTCTTGGGCATGATTGCCAACTGTTCCACTCCCGACATAGCTATGCTAAGGTGGATAGCCTATATTAAATCCTTAAATCCTGATTTGAAACATATTGCAGGAAGAGATAATCCAGTTGCTAACATGCTTTCGCGTGCCAGATATAAGGATGAAGAAGAAATGATGGATGAGGAAGATTCAGAGTCTATATTTGCTAAAAATGATGTTGTAAATGCAGATTCAAATCTGAAAACAGCAAGTACAGCTGTAATTAATGATGGTTCAGCTGTCAAAAATGTGGGTACAATAATAAATACAGCAAGTACAATAGGTTCAGCTGCTAAAACAAATTTTACATCAACCAGGAAGGAAGAAACAACCAAAGAAGGACAGTGGGCAGCTGATAGAAGTATGCTCAATGTTTTGTTACGATTTGTTCACACTTTAAAGAAGAATATTATGCAGATGATTGGCTAAAAATTGGCCAATTTTTTAGCACTATGACAAAGAAGGAAGATTGGACTAATGAAGAGTTTAAGAGAATCAAGAGAAAAGCTTATGGCTTTTTTCTTAAAGATGGCTACCTTTGGAGGCATGCGAAAAAGAAAGGAAGGGCGCCTGTTCGTGTCTTAGGAGACAAAAAGACTCAAAGACATGTCATGCAAGAATTTCATGAAAGCCTATTGGTTGGTCATAGAGGCATATGGGGCACTTTTGCCAAAATAAAAGAGAAATTTTGGTGGCAAAACATGTATAAAGACATTGAGCATTTTGTTGAATCTTGTCATGTTTGTCAAATGTACTCTATGGTTAAGCATAGAGATAGGCTTCAGCCTACCTTTCCTTTATCCATTCACTATAGATGGGTTATTGATTTAGTAACCATGCCTATAGGAATTTGGAACATGAGATATCTAGTACTTGCTAGGGAAGATCTCACAAATCAAGTGGAAGGAAAAGCCTTGACAACAAAGTCTACTCAAACTGTTTGTAGATTTTTACTTGAAGAAGTATTTTGTAGGTATGGCTGTGTTGCCAAAGTAACTAGTGATAGAGGAGAATTGGATTCTAATGAAGCTCGCCATTTCTTTGCTCAATTGGGAATCAAGCTATCTCTTACATCAGCCTACAACCCTGAAGGCAATGGTAAGAGTGAAAGAGGTCATCAACCAATTCTTAAAGCTTTAGCAAAATCTTGCAAAGGAAAGATGAGGGAATGGCCTAGAATGCTACCATTCGCATTATAGGCTGATAGAACTACCCATAGTGCAGTAACAGGTTATATGCTAGCTGAACTAATATATGGACAGCCACCTATTATGCCTATTGAGGAGTCTATTATCACATGGAGTATCTTACCTTGGGATGAAGGCATGAATAGAGAAGAATTGCTGACTTTGCACATAAGGCAACTTGAAAGAAGGCCAGAAGATGTCAAGACAGCCATTGAAAGGCTAAAAACAGCAAGATTAAGGAATAAGAAGAGGTTTGACAAGCATCATCGACTCCGTCCAAGAGCTATTCAAGAGAATGATTGGGTACTTGTCTATGATAGCAGCCTGGACAATCAATATAGTGCTCATAGAAAGTTAGCCAAGTGATGGTTTGGACCATATGTAGTAAAAGTAGTACATAATAATGCTACTTACTCTTTGGCTCAAATGGATGGAACCATGGTAAAAGTACCAATAGTCGAGAAATGTATCAAGCTCTTCAAACAAAGAGAATCTTCAACTTATGAACTTGATGACTTGGATATGAGCCATCTACTTGAAGACAAGCAGGAAGAAAAAGACTTAGAAGATGAAGATGAAGATATATCAGAAGAAGACCCTCCTTAAACTTGTAATCTTGTGAAATGGCACATGTCGGAGGATGTGCAGGATAGGAGGAGGTGAATGTCAAAGAGTTTATTGTTCATAATATAAATCATGGGATTCTTATGAACACAGAAGAACTTTACTAGGATTTATATAAGGAATTTGCATACATAATTCAATCATTGTTACCCAACAACCAACTTAGTTACATAAGTTTTTTTGTATTTAGCATACAATTTTCAGTTGTACCATGTATATTGATTAAAAAAATAAGTCTATGGGAACCTACAACTTGGTCAGCTAGAAGAAATTGATAGTCTGCAGGATAAATCACATTGATTCAAGTGAAAAATATGGTTAGAAATCATGAAAAATACCAAAAGTTCACTAGGTTCATGGGGGACCTGAAGTAATGAACCAATGTGACCTGTAATAAGTGACCTAAGTAGGTCAAAAAGTAAAGTGGAGCTGAATAGGATGACGTAGCCCGCATTTTTCGGTGCAAAATGCGGGCCTAAACAACCGGCAGCATCTGGAGACAACTGGGAGCTATGGTGCATGCTTTGGAGCATGCAAACTGAGGATAAACTAGAGCTAAAGATGAAGATACAAACAAGGAAGGTGAGAGCTCCTCTTACCCGTCCATTTGGTCTGACGAAAATGAATGGTATGACAGTCTATAAAAGAGGGAAATGTGAGAGAAAAGTATTCGGCCTACTCTTATGTACGTCTTCTCTCATTTTATTTACCTCATTCATGGTCCAATGAAGCTCGACTTGTACCCAAGTACTTGAGTGACTTTGGGGCAAGCAAAGGGGGAGGATTTTGAAGGTGTATGGGCTGTTATGGGCTGAAAAACCAGTCATAAATAGGGCAGCCCACTGTTCTTGTCCATTTTGATGAACAAACAAGTGATTCATGTGATTGAAATAGAAGGAATTGACCTCTTAACATCAGGGCTTTACCCATTAATGATTAGAGGAGCTTATTCATGAGTTTATGTACACTTTTAGAGCTTGATTATGGGCTGGAATTTTCTATTTTAAAACAGAGCTGAAGTTAAAATTATGCTCCATCAATGCATTTCATGTATTATTGGTCCATGTCTTGAATGTACTTGAGTCTACCATCAAAATACTAGTTTCTTGGAATTGTAATCCGTCTATATACATGAGTTAAAATCCATTTGAGCTTGCATTTGGTATATGCATTTGGATTAAAAAATCTAAGAATATCTTTTTATGTAATGGCTTATTTTTCCAAATGCATTTGTTGTAATCAAGATAGTGACATTCATTCCATTCATGTATGCTAAATACACAGAAAAAGCTTGATATCTTCTTCTTCAACTAAGCCATTTCTAAAACCCGAATCTTGTCAAAGTCCATTCTTTTTCCCTTCTCCAAACCTTGAATCCCACACTCTTCTTCTGCTCTAAGCCCCGGTGGTAGACCTTCAACCCCTAACACGACGACAGCATCGTTATTTACGACGCTGATACCGACACTGATAACGACGCTTTGCAACACTAATAACGCTAATAGCACCGCATGCAGTACATTTGCGATGCTAATAGTGATGGTAACAGGGAACAAAAAATTGTGGCATGGCACCAAGCTGTCGTGCTACATAGAGCACTATGTGCTTTATTTGGGCCATACAAAATAGTTTCATAAATGTGTACAATGCTCGTGTAAATAAAGACAAAGTGTACTTAAATCATAACAGTGATACATGAAATAAATACATGATCGCATAATGAAAGAGACCGGTACAATCATGGCAAGATATCACTACTACATAGAAAATGTCTACACAGATCTCAGGTGACCAAAAAAGAAGGGTGTGTGAGCTCCAGGGATCCAAGGGCGAGCTATAGATCATCGCCATCCGAAGCCTTGTCCCACCACAAAGGAGCATCGAATGGACTCTGCAAAAAAAGAAACAACTACACATTAGTCCACCATACAATAATGCATTCTAATTAAACATGGTAACTACGGACAAGAAAGATGAGTGACTTACAGGGCCGCCACATCCATACAATCGGTCGATCAATGTAGTGAGACCGTGCCTCTCTGCATATCGAGTCTCAAGGCCGGTCGGATCGTGATTTGTAATGGAGTGCTGCAAAGAAAACAAAATACAACTGTTAGAAACATGATTGTCAGTACAAAGGATATTGCAAAAAATAAGCAAGCAAAACAAAAGAAAAACTTATAAAGTCCTCTAGATATGTCATGTGGCTGCCACTCCCAAGATGATGGACCACTCCAGTCTCTAGTCATGCCCTTGCTGCCTCGCGCTGCTGTCTCCAACGTCTTGGAGAATCTGTAGCCTCCTCCCTGAGTCGGTGCCAATCGTGCATGTCTAGCTACTCGGGCTTTGCAGCCCCACTCTTGAGTGCCTTGTGTGCGTCCGATCATATATATGACATATATGCATGCATGCACTGCATCATCCATCCCGTAGAAAACCTATTTGTTGTGGCTGGTACCAGAAACTCCTCATGCAAGGATGCTACTATGTAGTACTTACTCCCCTCTGGTATGTTCTTCCCATGATCCAAGACATTGTGCTGAAAACTTGTTGGCACAACTCTCTCATGCAAGCCATCACCCTCCTCCCCTCATCATTCATGATGATGACTCCTCACCTACCATCTACGGAGGTAGGAATACCCCTCTGGGGTATGCCTAAGATGGGTACTCTCCCACCTGCGACCACGCTCCTGGGCATATCCAGGATACCCCTGTACATCTAGTGTACTGACCAGGGTAGTATCTATCAGAGTACCACCCATAGGAGTGCCACCTACGGATGGCTGAGCAAAAGCCAGAGTGAGTGGAGTATACGTCCCCACAGGTGTGACAAATCCCGGAGGTGACACAACTCCAGCAGAACGACAAGACAGAGACACCGGTCTGTGCCTCCACAGCAACCACCTAAGCCATGCTCTCTGGCACCGCCCCACGAGAGTGAGGAGTAGCACTTGTATCCCGAGCCAACCGCGGGCTCAGTGCATCCGAATCTCTATAGCATCCCCCTGAACCACTCCCTCCGTCTAGCCCAAGTATGGAGTGTCGACCTCGTCTATTCGAAACTAAAGCATCAGATCACACCAAAGTAGATCTAATAGAGCGGCCTGATAGTGTCCGAGATAGCTCTTGGTCTACCATGTCTGTGAATCTCACCATCTGATCTGGAGACATGTGCGTGAAGATCTCTGCAGCTTCTCATCGCTCATCCCTCGACTCATCGTGATGATCCAAGTATCCACAAGGTCACCTGCACTGACAAAAAATGATGTTAGCATAATCAATTTAAATCATACAAAGCACGGTAATATAAATCTTTTAAAAATGATCTTACTTAAAATGCATATCTTATGTACCCTTATAAGTGATTCGTCAATGAATTGAGTAGGTGGATGCTCCAAGTATAAAGTATCCTATGGTCGCATATTAATCTTCTGACACAACTTGGCATACACTGGAAGGTCAATAGACATGTCACCACAAAAGGATGAGTCCACCTCGTTCTCAAAGAATTCTTGGACTCTTGTATTTCCATCATTGTTACCTGATGCTAGCTCCTCTACATGCTCTAAGCTTTTGGTGGCCTCCACCGCTTGCAATATCGGCCCCTCTATTTTTATATTGTCCTCATCTGTGCTTGAAACATCGCTTTGATCATATACT
Source organism: Lygodium microphyllum (assembly GCF_053477565.2). NCBI lineage: Eukaryota > Viridiplantae > Streptophyta > Polypodiopsida > Schizaeales > Lygodiaceae > Lygodium > Lygodium microphyllum. Next base: position 113,614,039 of record NC_141160.1, read on the forward strand.
CTCACACTTTGGGAAGCTGAAGGTATAACATATCACCATCGAGGTTGTCGAGGGTTCGGATAGAAGATTACATGTTCACAATCACGTATAAGAGAGATTTAACTATTGTGGCATGTACCATGTCCTAATACAATTTAAAAACAAATGAGTTTATGTACGTGTTCACAATGGGCCAGCAACACAAAGGTGTCACACAAATCCGTCCTTTTTTTTGGAATTTATTTTGAGAAATCCAGATGGACCTCATCGAATTGTTGCTCCAGCTCCTTCAAGCACCACTTTGAACCACTGCACATCGAATAGTATCATGGAGAAGTTACGGTAATCCACCGTAACAATACTTTGCAAGCTCCCAAAATACTCCATCTCATCTATAACTGTATTTGGATCCGTTGCTCGTCTTCGACTCTCTTGCTCGAACCTTGCCATGATACCATAGTTTGTTGTGGAGCGCATTTTGTCAATATACTCCACACAGAAATGCCGTCCACGCGACCACGTTGCACTATAGATTTTGTACTGTACATTGAAACACTCAATTAGTTGTTGCATATAAAATATAGATACGAAAAACCTTAAACACATTATCACCTTTGGACTACATCCCCTTGAGAATTTCCACTCCTTAGTTGAGATCTCCGCCCCTTCGCAAGATGCTACAGTCAAAGCTCCATGCAAGCATCGCGTTGACATAAACTGCAACATCTCCTCCATGCCCTCAAGATATCGAATCGGTTGATGGCGCGTACTATGTCAAAATTCAGATCGTGCTTCCTCTCGATCTTGCCTAGCTTGCTGGTACCTAGCGAGCCACATCTCCATAGAGGCATGGTGTGTTGAGAATCAGCAATCACACTCAACAAAACAGCCTCTTTGTATGGAGCTTCAGGGTCAAGGATATATAGGCTAACTTATCCCATATGCACAATGGTGCCTACTGCAGTTTCCTACTTTCCTATAAAGCATTGTACTTGCTTCCTTTCTTAATGCAATGATAGTACTCTTTTCTTTTCAGTGAAGTGTCAATGTCATTGTCCACATACACAAGATTGTGTTTATGAGTCCAAGTCTCAATCTTGAAACCTAATTCACTTGTGTAACAAACAGTGTCTTTGTCTTCTCCATCATGAGTCCACACTTCTCATTTCATCCTCCATAGCTTCTGGTTTTGCCATACTCTAGATCCCGCATTTCTCACATGGTGCAACAGACAAAAGCGATTCACTTTCTCCTCCATTGTAGCATCCATTATTTTTTCTACCCCATTTTCAACCACCATATCTCCGGTCAGTCTATCATCGTCCTTCAATGACCATAGCATAATGTTGTCTGAATCCACCGTTGGTAGCCATTGTGAAATATGCACTAGCGTCTCAGACACCAATCAACCTTCAACCATGCTATCTTCTGGCCGAGCTCATTGTTGCACAAAGCCTTTCAGGGTTTTCATGAAGCACTCCAAGAAGAACATCCATTGCATATGGACAGGTCCAGAAATCTCCACTTCATCTACAAGATGCACAAGAAGGTGGATTTGTATCGTGAGCATACTGGTAGGTAGGTATTTCTCAAAGAGACAGACCGTCTCCACTGCTCCCCGCCTCGCGGATTCAATAAAGAACATCTTAATCTCCTTCTGTGAGATCCATTGCACTAAAGTCGACAACCTGTAAATTGCCCCACGTATTTCTGGAGTAAGGCATCCTGCGATCGCGATCGGTAGTACAAACTACCACAAATGAGAAAGCATTATGAACAATGACTACACTCCAAATAGCAAAATACGCAGGCCACTTACAATCCATTCATAGTACAAACCTGACATATCTTATGCCAATCATGGAATTTTAGCCCTGATAATTGGTCGTCTTTAGAAAACGCAAACCTGAGAGAATGCATCATACCCATCGGAGTGAGGATAGACTTGACTATTTGCTTCACAATGCGCTCTTCTTTAGTGGACAAAACCCAAGGAGCATGAGGTAGCTGCAAGCAACCATCAGCACTCGACTGCAGCCAAAGCGTCTCCATCTTGCCTACCTCCTTCAATTCCATTCGTGCCCCTATAGTGTCTCTCTTTCCTGTGATGTGGTCCCATAGCAAGCTGCCCACGTTCTTGAAAATATGCATGGGATCCAACAAGTGGTTGATCTATAAGTGGGTCCAATATGGCAACTCGTAGAAAACTGAGAATCGTCGTATTCCATTTGGATATGACTCCGTATGGACCATTTTCAGCTCGTACCAACTTTGCGCATTCATATATATTGAAGGTCATCCAAGAAAACCTTCTCTGAGTTCATGACCCTTTGGCAAGAAAGTGGCATGTCCTTGATATACCATCTTCTTCATGGTTCATGACCTTCGGGAGTCTAACTATGGCCTGCACAATGGATATGCATGATAACCTGAGCTAACCAGACCTGTGCCAACGCCTCTATCCAGTGAATACAAACTTGAACAAGCTATGATAGATATTACCAACGAGAACGGAAGCCTACTTACCTGAGTACTCTCCGAATCCCAAAAAGTCATGCATCATCCATATGAGAATGGCTCCGAATATTGGCGGACTGTCGACCATCGCGCTTGCTCATGTCTTGCATGGTGACCCCCTCCTCCCACAAAAACTTAAGCTCATCGACTAATGGACGAAGATACACATCCATATTTTTGACTTTGTAGCGGCTAGGAACAAGTAAGCTAAGGAGGAGATGTCCTTTCTTCGTAGAAAGTCATGGAGAGATATTGTAGTTGACAAGGACTATAGGCCACACACTGCTAGAAGTTGAGCGCAGAGACCGAATGGGTTCACGCCATCCATTGCAAGACCGAGCCGAAGATTCCTTGGCTCTCGGGGAAGGTAGAGTCAATGTGGCTCCATGCACGTAAATCCGCTAATATTCATTGAACTCCATCTGTGGACCTATTCTGCACATGCCCGTTATCAAGCTCGCCATGCTAGATGTAGAAACATGTGGTTTATGCAAGGGATAAGCGAAAAGTGTCTAAGAAGTTTTTGAGGGATGGTTTGTCCTTGCAAGTCCTGTCGATATCTATGAGAACCATACTTTGGACATGTCCCCATAGTCTCATACTCTCCTTGAAATAGTATGCAATCTTTGATACATGCATGGATGCTTTTGTAGTCCATGCCAAGCTTTCGTAAAATATGTCGTGCATCATAACGAGACTCAGGCATGGTATTTACAAGTGATAATATATGATACTTCAGTAACTTGAAAAAAATCATAAAACACCTTGAAAAAGCATAATTTTTTTAAATGATAGTGCCGAAAACAAATCAACGAAGCATACGTACAATGTACCTGATCAACTCGGTCACGCTCGTATCACTCCACATGTATTTTGCTTGCACACTTAGGAGTGCAAGCAGTGTCTTCAGGCGAGATACTCGGCACCCATCATATAATGGTATGGATGCTTCCTCTCTAAGTGGATCAGAATTCTCGACATCCGTGGGAATCAATGCATCGATCATTGCCTCCGTCTCAAGCTCCAAGATTGTAGGTAAGTCTCGAAGGTTGCATGTCTCCTCTAGTATTGACGGTATAGATTGGGAAGTACCTTCCAAGTGGTGGATTGGTTTAGGCACTCCATCCATCGCATGCCCACAAACTCTTCTAATTGGCCGCAAAGGGTGCACTCCTCCTTGGGATGAGACGTCACCTCCCTGGATAGAAAATTTGCCAACCACACCTAATCTTTTTGTATATGGTATTCAATTAGCTTTTGAATACAATGCATGATTGATATAAACTTTTCTTACCGTTTGCTCAAAATCTAAGATCGCATGATCAATAATCTCATATTGAAACTCACCAAAGCGTCGTACGTGTCTATAGACAATCGACGTTTTCGTTTAATTGCCAGCTTGTATTGAGAGCAAGGACATGGGACACGCTGATTAAGATACGTCTCACGATCTTGAACATCACGACCTTCATCATTTTCCATTATGTCTATGTTACAACAAACGATTTGTTTTTGTTATCATTCTTTTTTTCTTTCTTAAATTGTTTGAGAAGGGATTTCTTCTCTTGTAACTCAACAAAAATTAACGTATGTAAACTCTCCACCCACCCACAAATTAACGTATGTTAGAGTGTTTTTCGTCTCGTGGTATTGCATCGGACCTCGCCACCACTCTCTCGTTGTTTTTTATCCATTCATTCTCTCCTCTCCTTCCATCTCTCTCTATTTTTCTCTTTCTTTATTAGCTGTATGTTTATTCTCTCTCTCTTGTTCCTTCTTCCTTTTTCTCTTCCTCCCCCTCTCTCATTTCCTTTAACAAAACATATCTCTCTCTCTACTACCAATTTCCTTTAACAAAACATCTCTCTCTCTATCACTACCACTACCACTACCACTACAATAAACAAGAAAAGAAGAAAAAACTACTACTACTACCACTACCACTACCACTACCACTACCACTATAATAAAAGAGAAAACAAGAAAAAACAACAACAACAACAACAACAACAACAACTACTACTACTACTACTACAACAACAACAACAACAACAACTACAACTACTACTACTACTACTACTACTACTACTACTACTACTACTACTACTACTACTACTACTACTACTACTACTACTACTACTACTACTACTACTACTACTACTACTACTACTACTACTACTACTACTACTACTACTACTACTACTACTACTACTACTACTACTACTACTACTACTACTACTACTACTACTACTACTACTACTACTACTACTACTACTACTACTACTACTACTACTACTACTACTACTACTACTACTACTACTACTACTACTACTACTCTCTCTACTACCAATTTTCTTTAACAAAACATCTCTCTCTCTATCACTACCACTACCACTACCACTACAATAAACAAGAAAATAAGAAAAAACTACTACTACAAACAAGAAAAGAAGAAAAAACTACTACTACTACCACTACTATTACAACAACAACACACAAGAAAACTAAACAACAATAAACAAAAAAACAAAAAAAAATGACTACGACTATGACTATGAAAAATCCAAACCATACCACTATCACTACCACTACCACTATAATAAAAGAGAAAACAAGAAAAAATAACAACAACAACAACTACTACTACTACTACTACTACTACTACTACTACAATAACAATAAACAAGAAAAGAAGAAAAAACTACTACAAAAAAAAAAACAAGAAAACTAAACAACAATAAGCAAGAAAAGAAAAAGAAAAAACTCCTACTACTACAATAAACAAGAAAACTACTATTACTACTACTAGTATTAGTACTACAATCATGACTACGACGACTATGACCACCACAACAACTCTCTCTCTCTACCACTGCCACTGCCACTGCCACTACCACTACAATAAACAAGAATAGAAGAAAAATCAACAACAATAACAACTACTACTACTACTACTACAAACAAGAAAAGAAAAAAAAAACTACTACTACCACTACTACAATAACAACAAACAAGAAAACTAAACAACAATAAACAAGAAAAGAAAAACTACTACTACTACTACTACTACAACAAACAAGAAAACTACTACTACTACGACCACCACCACCACCACCACGACTACCACAACAACAAACCACTACCACTACAATAAACAAGAAAATAAGAAAAAACAATAACAACAACTATAACTACTACTACTACTGCAATAACAACAAACAAGAAAAGAAGAAAAAACTACTACTACTACTACTACTACAACAACAACAACAACAACAAACAAGAAAACTAAACAACAATAAACAAGAAAAGAAAGAAACTACTACTACTACTACTATAACAAACAAGAAAACTACTATTACTACTACTAGTACTACTACTACAATCACGACTACGATGATTACGACTACCACAGCAACAACAAACTAGAAGAGAAGAAATTAAACTACCACTACCACTACCACTACCACTACCACTATCACTACCACTACCACTACCACAACAACAACAAACAAGAAAATAAGAAATTAAATAACCGCTACCGCTACCACAACAAACAATAAAAAAAGAAAAGAAGAAATAAAATAACAACAATAACAACAATCTCTCCCTCCCTCTCCCTCTCCCTCTCTTTCTCTCTTTTCCTATTATGTTTAATGTTTTCTCCCTCTCTCTCTTGTTCCTTCTTTCCTTTTCTCTCTTTCTCTCCCTCTCTCATTTCCTGTCTCTCTCTCCATACACATGATTTTTTTTTAAAACAAGTAAAAGAAAAAGAGAAAACACAAAAACAAAGCAAGAAGGAACAATGCACTCAGCGTAAAGGCTCGAGGATGGATTCGGCGTCTCCTCTTCGCCCTCCTTCGTACACTTCCTCTTCTTCTTTGCGAACGGTGGCGGCGGTGGTGAGAAGATTTTCTTCTCCCTCTTTCTCTCTTTCTCTCCCTCTCCCTCTCAAATACAAGATGGAGTTTGCTCTCCCTTTTACTCTCTCTTTCATGCACTCACGCAAAATAACGCGCTCGGGTTTCGGCCCACGTTTTTTTCATCTAAGCACCATCGCTATTTGCATCGCTATTAGCGTCGCATTAATGTGACTCTAATAGCGATACATATAACGATACCTCTATTCACTATTTTGCATTGAAAAGTGCCGTTGCTATGCCTCCATATCCTTGTAGTGATTGTTTCTTAATTTGTGTGTCATCATTCATGTCATTGTGAATATTCAATCAAATATATATAAGCTTGATCAAATTGATCCCATCTTTGTTAGATAATATGGTAACAATATTATCATAAGAAGGATCCTTTACTGTATCAAGAGATTATGTTACCAATTACTTTCATGGAATAGCATCAGTAGTAGCAGTAATATGTTTGATAATGTTCTTAAATTATTCCATATGTGTTGTCATAGAAGTTCTGATGTTGTATTGTAACTTAGTGAGATGACTACAAAGATAAAGGATTTTATAATAGATTTCTTCTCAAAATTTGCTATCAAATACTCTCATATAACTTGTGAGGTTGAAAGATTACATACATCAAGTATAAGTGATTCTTGAAGAGTAGAAAGAATATACCGATGAGTTGCTTTGTCGCGTCTGACCCACTCTAAATTGTTTTCCATTCTTCAAAGATAGGCCCTTCAATTACAAGAGTATTATCATGAGCCTAATCAATTGGTTGAGGCAGACATTCATAATTACCAAGAACAATATCATGTAAGTCATGGTCTTGAAGAATTAGCATCTTTACTTTCCACACAAGGGTCCTTGAAAGTGAGGAACAGAACATTGTTTAGAAGGAAATACGTTGACAATTATAGAATTTGACATAGTTGGCTGAGAGAATACATACATTATGAGATCACAAAATCTACACACCATATACAAAACAATGAGACGAAAGTGCAGCACAACAAATGGCATGCAGAAGCTATGCCGCAAGAAAAGATGTTTAGTTCAAAAAGCATACTCCAAAAGAAAGAGACCCAAGATAGATGAAACGTGGGCAAGAATAAAGCAACCCAAAATAGACAAAATGTGTGAGAAAAGAGATTGGTCCAACATAGACGAGAAATACAAACAACGCTCAAAACGTTATTGCTTTACTTTTTGGCCAAGAATAGAGGATGATTTGATAAATTTTGGTAGAAATTCAAGAGTGAGTAATCGTGACAAAACATGTGTCATAGAAGTCTACACAAAAAGTTATTGTCATGTTTATTTTCCTATTTCAAGTCTAGTTTACCTAAATTGATATAACTTTTGACACAAAACTCCAAATTGAGCAGGAAATTGATAGCAAGAAATCTTGTGAGTCCTAGTATACCAGAAAAACTGGTTTTCTTAAGAAATGCATTTCCTTAGGAGTTCCCCAAATAGAAACTTTTAGGGTGTCCAAGCAAGGCATATCTACAATTCGACATATCTGTAATCTAAATGATGATCAATGATAATCGAGTAAACTTCTTCTATGCTTAAAATTCATAACATAAGATGCTTAGAACGTGAATCAAGAATTGAGGAGGTACTACATAATTGAGTAAACTTATTCTATGCTTAAAATTCATAACACAACATATCACATGTAAACATGAAAATAACGTGAATCAAGAATTGAAGAGATACTATATAGATATACTTTCTGATTGTCTTCTCTAAGGAAGTGATTGTAGTTGATCATGATAACTCTAATACCATGTCGAGATGTAGAGAGAGAAGATATGTAGAGACATGAGAGGGAGAGAAAAGACACACCATGTACACTCCCAAAGACTATCTCATATTGATCACAATCTACATATATATAGGTGATACCTATTCTAGATAGGGTGAGCTATATATAGCTCCAATAAGAGCTTTATATCTTTAAGAACTCTACTCATGATACATGTGTTGAGGGATATAATGGTATGGCCGCCTCCCTGCAAGGGCTCAAATCACTGTGAGGTGGGCAAAGTTTTCCCTAGGTTGATTGGTTTCACCCCTTGGGTCTTTAATAGTAGAGAAGGGTCACCTATCTATTGTCTCACTATCTCCCCTGACATCCACCTTTTTTCTCGATGGGAATATCAACATGGTAGTAGCATTCTGATTAATCAATCAAGGATGAAATGCATAACTAAAATTTTCTTTCGACCTTCCATGATATGCATGATTGATCAATGAAATATTGGAATGAAGAAATGAGTGTCAGTTAAGGGTCTTACCAATGCAATTCAGTGGCTCACTAATTGCTAGTACTTACCCTTTACAATATTTCAATCTTGGGCAAAGAAAATCAAACGATCAAATCAAGGTTATGCATCAATACATTGTAAATTATACTAATGATGAAATGATATTGAAATGAATGTTGAAATTAAATGTATAATAGGCTCTTATCAATGATAAGAGTATTAATGTTTAAGCTATTGATCAATTCATAGAATTAACTAACTAATAATCTATTGAGAGATTTCAAATATTAAGCAAGACTTTCTCTATCTGCAACTTCTCGTGTATTGCCTTCATTCATTTTGTAACCTTATCAATAGCACCTAACTACTAAGCTAGGTCGAGATATGAGTTACCCTTGGAGAGGGTTTCCTTTGAGGTTGTTAACCCCAATACAGGACAAGAAAAAAAAAGGAAAAGAAAAAATAAATCCAAGAAAATTCAGAAATGCGGACCTAATGAAGACAACAAGAAGGAGAAAAGGAAAAAGGAGCAAAAGCAATCTTCAAACAACGCAAAAGACGGAAGGCGCAAGTTTAAATGAAAGATGCCCCAAAAATTTTGTAAAAGAGTGCCAAGCTCCCTCTTATGCAAATTGTAAAATCTAGATGGGCATAAATGAAGGGATAAGGTAAAGGGAAGGGAATAGGAAAAGAGGACCTTGGCAGGATGCTCAGTCATGTAAAAAAGGAGATGGGTGCCCAAGGGATTTAGGTCTTATATATAAACTCAAAAAGTGAATGAGAAGCTCATTCTTGGTGTGTGGAAAAAGTAGCTCTCTTCTTCTTCTCTTGCTTGTGCTTGTGCTTGTACTTGAGAGAGGGAGAGTGAAAGTGTGAGGGTGAGGAGCCACAGTGGAGAAGCTCTCAATCTTCTCCTCTCTTCTTCTCTTCTCTTCTCTTCTCTTGACTCGCACGTGTGGCTATGGTGGATGGAGCTTCACGACGGTAGAAGGTTGAGCTTACTTGAGCTTGTATCATGGATCGTGGAGCTACAAGAGTGGTTGAGGGAGGAGGCTACACATTCAATCATCAAGGTAATCTCACTACACTCGTAGGATTGGAGGCGCAACAGTGGCTAGGTGAGAGATAGCCATTAGAGCTCACTTGAAACACTTGAAACAATAAGCAATCTGTGGGTCTTGGCACTTGAGCGTGAGCTCCCACTTCATTTTGATTCGTTGCTTGGACCAATGGATTCAATCTTGAGCACTTGTGCACTTCAAATTGAGCATCAAAATAGGGTTTCATCCTCAAACCGATGCTTGATGTAGGTAGGATATTTGGGAGTTTAATATTAAAACCAAGTAAGTATTTTGAGTTTTTAATGATTAGGTAGGTAGGATAAATCATTTCAATACTTGAGCTTTAATTTTTCTTGCATTTAGAGAAGGATAGGACTAAGAAATCGAAGCAAATTAATTTAGGATTGCTGTTGTAAATAGGCCCAAAACAGGGCAAAAACAAGGGAAAAAATGGGGTTGAAATCCATTGACAAGGTAAGAGCATAAACTGGGAAACACTCAGGCTTTAGAATGGGGGGTTGAAACCCAAGGAAGAGGGGGTGAAGGCTCAATTTCAGTCTCTGTGTATGTGTGTGTGTGTGTGAGAGAGAGAGAGAGAGAGAGAAGAGAGGGTTCTAGGGCAAAGCACAGATCGATCATCATGTACGAGTACTTTCTAGCTGTGTCAAGCATATACAAACCTTGCTCCTTGTCTATTCTTGCATTTTGAAAGTTTGTGTGACTTGGCATGCCTAGAATCATTGCCGGTGATTCTATTTTCACCTTCTCTAGAACCACAGCTGTCGGATTTGGACACACTTGACAGGGTCCGATTCCTAGAATCAGGCTCAGATGTCCAATTCTGGATAATCAAACGGTCTGATTTTGAAATTCGGACCACTCGGACACCACCCAACCCGTTTGATTGGACATGTGGCTCATCCAATTCAAACAATTGGATAATTGGACCATCAACAATTGGACAATCGAGAATTGGACACTCAACTCAATCAAAACTAGACAGTGCAATTCTGATATAATCAGATGCATGCAAATCAAACACTACAAATTGGACCATAAGGTGATGGGAAATTTGCGATATGTAGCACATATTGGGCTAGGTGGAGCACCTCTTTAGTAGGGAAACCTTTCAACAGCCTTCCAAATGCATTTGATGGCTCATAGAGCCTCCTAACTACAAAAAGTGCGACTTGATGACCTACAAGCAACAACTACTGAACCCATTAGCTATCTGCCCATTTAGAGCCCTAGCTTGACCCATAGACCTTGATTGTTCCTTGACCAAGCTAAGAGACGCAATAGAGGCCCTAGAGAATCCATTAGAGCAACTTGCAATTGCGCTTGGAGCCATATTTGGCAAAAAATAGAATAGGGGGAGAGCAAGAATTGCATTCATCATCTTGCATTCTCACACCACATTGTTTGTCACGGGAAGTGCACTTGAAAGTTGAAAGCCTAATTTCATACCATGCACGAAAAGATTGCCACACACAGATTGAGTGGATGTAAGTTTAGGGCTGTTTGTAATAAGAAGAAATGCACTCATATATAACAAGAGGAACAAACCCAGTAATAGGAGACGACCCTCAAACACTTGGACAAATGATCGAGAACCTCAATCTCAGTAGGACCAAGAGAGAGCCAACATAGAACACTAGGGGCATTGACGGACTGACACCATCAGAGGCGCAACACTGCTTCACTTAATCAACCTCATTGACAACCTAGTGGAGCTAGAAGTCACAGACATGTCAACCGCGAGAGTGATGAGCTCAACTTAGGAGAATTCTCTGTCAACATCCAACAGATGGTGAGAAAATACAACTTACAAACTAGGATGGATCACCACAATAGGCCATTAGAAGACATCATAGCATACCTCGAGAAGGAGAGGAGATTAGCATGGCTAGTGCTACATAAGATACTATCTTTAAACCACAAGCAACAAACTAGGATGTTGCAAGCAAGACATTGAGATGCAGGAAGTCCAGCATGTTTTAGCTCTAGCCAATAGGTATCATATGCTACCTAACGTGGAAAGAAAGAGAATGCTAGAGGTAGATTCAACGCTGAGGGAGCTTCTCACAAAGCAGCTCATAGACAATACTATTGAGACTTCAAGCTCGACTGCTCATATATATGTGTGTGTGACATACATTAGCTATAGTTGTGTCTAGTTGTACTCATATGTGGGACATTAAATAAGTCAGTGTTGACTTAACCATAGTTAGTAATGGTTAGTGGTAACCTAGTTGTACTACCTCTTTCATGTTAGTATACATTAAATAATGAAGATAAATGAGATGAGTTGACCGCTCACTCTTTGGCTCCATTCTATCTCTCTTATCTTTGAACATGGTATCAGAGCCAACATGAATGGGCTCTCTAGAGCATGGAATTGAAGGAGTCTAGATCTAGAGCTTGAAGATAAGATTCTCTACTGAAGAAGGAAGGTTGCCATTGTTTCTGTCAATGTATGCATAAGATTTTACGCTTTGTGCTTGTGTAAGAGCTTGCTATGGCTTCTTTGGGAGCTTCATAAGGCTTCATTGAGCACTTGTGATGAGTGGCCATTTGACATCAAAGACATCAGATTTGAAAAAACGTCATCAAAGGAAACTGTGCCTACATGTCATTTTTTTTAGAAGCAATATCCTACTACAGAAATGGATTTTAGAGAAATGGCAGCAAATCCTTATTGTTTCGACGTGGTCTACAACTTTGCTAAAGAAAGGTTTTTCAAAGTTTTCACAGATTTTGATATATTTAGCATAGACTTGTGCAAACTGGCTATTTACTACAGTAAAGAGTAGGTGGTTCCAGGGCATTTGTGGCTTTCATCCTAACAATGTATATGCCCTTATTCTCATGCATTTGAGCATGGTTCTAGAGTGTCAAATGCTCAGCTTTGGAAGGTTTTAGTAGGGTGGAAATCTGTCCTGAACTGTGAACAACAAGCATCTATTACTTCTTGAAGCAATCTATGATATTGGATAGTATCTGTGGACCCTGATCATGGGCATATGTATGTTGGATGTTGTATGAACTGAAAAGAGCATTGAATGCTGACTTTTGGAGTTGAAAATCAACTGCATTAACATGGTTATTGGCTATACAGGAAAATACAAGAGTTATATGACATTGGTTCTTGAAGATAGGGCATTTATGAATGTCGGTATGATCATATCTTGGTCTCTACATGTGTTGGCATATGTATGCTATGATTTGGGAAGCTTTTGAGCTTGGATTCCCCTTGTTTTGGCTGTATTGGCTGACCGTTATTAGCCATTTGGCATTTGTACTTGCTCTACATGTACTATAGCGTGCTCGAAAGGCTATGCAGCAACTACATGCTTTATAAATTGGTTGATGTACCTACATGTGTGCCACTTAATTGTGGATGTACCTGACATGTTTGTGGGCTAAAATACTATGATTTCAGCAAGGATTATGTTGCAAAAAATTTTCATAAAGTTGAAGGCTGAAATTGGTCACTAAGACATCTTGCTTTGTGGGGCGTCAAGCATTGATTAAAAGCTGCCTATTGCAATACGGAAAATGCTCTCAGATCACTAATAACATCACCCAAATTGTCATTGATAAAAAGAACTTCTCACTATGGAAGTTTAGGATGCAAAGTTTTTGATTGGTAGAGGATACTAGGATTTATGTATGAAGACTGAAGCTGAACCCAAATTACCTGAAAGGAATCCAACATAGGATCATCAAAGAGCTCACCGATAGTGGTTGAAAAGAGCTAGCAAAGTACTACATTGGTTCTCTTTGAGCATTTCTGATTCAATGGCTATGGATATTACTAGTTGTCCTTCCTTGAAAGATGCTTGGGATACACTCATGAAAAATTATGGTAATGTCATGCATGCAAGGAAGATACAGCTTAAGAAGCAATTTAATAATATGTCTAAAAATGGTAGGAGCATTTAAGCATACACGACAAAGATAAAGATCATAGCCGACCATTTGGCGACTATTGGGTCTAATGTTTCAAAGGATGATATGATTGCAGTGACATTGAATGGGCAAGGAGTACAAGGCATTTGATACTTCTATTTCTGTAAGAGCAAAACCCCTTGATTGGGATGAACTGCTTTCATTACTAGTACATGAAGAAGTAAAGCTTGGTCTTAACACAGGTTCCAGTTTGTCTCAAGGTAGAGACATTGTTCTCTACTCTAGCTAGCGTGGCAAAGGTAGCAGAGACCGTGGTTCTTTTTGAGGTCGATGAGACACTTGAAATACCTATGGATAGCATTAGCATAATGTATGGAATAGCTCGAATATGCAAGGCCAGTGAGGATCTAGTAGCTTTAGAGGCAAGGGGAGATCACCTAGAGGCAGAGGTGGTGGATCCTGGCAGAATGCATGGAATAGCTCGAATATGTAAGGCCAGCGAGGATCTAACGGCTTTAGAGGCAAGGGGAGATCACATAGAGGCAGAGGTGGTGGATCCTGGCAATCAAATGAGCAATCTAATAGGAACAAAGACTCTATCATTATTGTGGCAAATATGGGCATATTGCTAAAGATTGTCATAAGAAGCAAGCAGATATGAATGCAAAAGGTAGACAACATGGAAATTATGGATCTTCTAGTGATGCTCAGGATGATCAAGAAAACAAGTTGTTTGCTATGCAGCATGTATCAAAGAATGTGCCTAAGCAAGGCAAAGATGATAAATGGTACATAGAAGTAGGGGCCTCTAATCGTATGACACCTCATGGAGAATGGTTTGATGATTTGGTTGTAGGTTCTCATGGATATGTCTACACTAGGGATGATACCTAGCAAGATATTCAACATACAGGTGTGGTCACATTGCTTATGCTTGATGGCAAGAAAAAGAGTCTACATGATGTGCTTCATGTACCATCAATCACTAAAAATCTTTTGTCAGTTGGACAGATGGTAGTAGAGTAGAATCTGCAAGTCAGATTCAATAAGGATGGATGCTTTATTTAGAAATATGGTAATGGTTGTAAATTGATTGCTAAATGCAGAAAGGATGGCAAAATATTTACATTGGATGCATCTATTCCAAAATTGAAGGCAGCCATGTTCGCCCATGATGATGGAGTTGTATGGGATATTGAAATTCGGCATAAACGTATTGGCCATGTAAATGTTCAGAAGAAGCTAAAATCTATGCAACAAAAAGATGTTGTACTTGGGTTACTTAAGTTCAAAGACAATGATCTTGGACGTGTATGCTCTGCTTGTCAGTTCAGGAAACAAGCAAGGTTTTCTTTTATGAGACATGTCATGAACAATTCTTATCCATTGCAATTAATATACTCTGTTGAGATGGTAAGCTCAACACATGCAAACATTGATGATGGATTGCATGGCTAGATGGATCCGCACGTCTATACCTAGCACGTTGGTGGTCATCATTATGATATTCATGTGGCCACTAACTTATCACTTATTATATTTAGTTTGTTACACCTATCTACAATTGGCAAAGATATAGCGCCAGTTGATTAGTGTAGTGTGATATGCACTGTTTGACTTAGTATGCCACTTTTCTTTACGTTGTATATTATCTATACTTTGTGTACATTATATAGTGTATAAAATAAGAAGAAGAAATCAGCAAGAAAACGTTTTTGGCCTCCATCTCTCTTCTTGTGTTCTTGAGTAAGCTTTCTTTTATGTATATAGTGTGTGTTTGTGGTGTAGCAACTCAAGCAAGTCCCCCCACCACTCAATTCTTGACATGGTATCAGAGCCATGCCATTGAGAGAGGTTGATTTTGTAAGGCTGAAGTGAAGGAAAAGAAGAAAGGTTTGAGAAAGCAAGCAACGGGTAAGAAGCTCTCCCATTCGTCCACTCTTTCTCTTGGATAGTGCATGTGGAGGCACCGAAAGTAGGGTAGAGTGAAAATCTCATATTGCTGTGAGATTTGGTGTACGAGCCAAGCATTATATATTTTGCAATTAAGCCCTTTAGGTCTTTTTTGCAATTTTTTTGGGCATCTGAGGCCGTTTCAAGCCCCATTTTAGAGCCGCAAGGTTGTGGACAATAGTTTCAGGGTACATTGTGATTTCGGTTATATTGTCCAAAAGTGGATGCACATGTTATAGATTTTGAATCTATAATTTTTGAGGTGTTTTCTAGGAAGCAAACATAAGGTTTATCTACAAATAGGTTACAGATTACATGTAGTATTGAGCAATCAGTGAAAAAGGTTGCTTAGTGTATTGCACTACACTTGTTTATGAAAGGTTGTAGAAGACTAACTTGTTGTGTTGTATCCTTTTTTGTGATAATGGCAGAGAATGGTGGAAATCCCATTATTGAGAAGCTCGATAAGAAAAACTACCCTTCATGAAAGTTCCGCATAAAGAACTTCCTCATTGGAAAGGGCCTTTATGAGTTGGTTTCAGGTGAAGAAAATGAGCCAACTGTAGATAAATTAAAGGCATGGAAAGAATGGAATGCAAAAGACAAAAATGTGATTTATTGGCTATCTATAGTCATTAGTAATACGATGCTGGGACATATCAGGAATGCAAAAATGTCACACGTAGCTTGGACAATTTTTTAGAACATATTTTCAGTAATACAAAGGCACGAAAGATTCAACTCAAGCAAGAGTTGAATACCTTGAAGAAAGGGAAAATGTCTATCAATGAGTATGTTTTGAAGGTGACGAGCATTGCAGATGCTATAACAGCGATTGATGCAATGCCTGATGATGATGATTTGGTTTCATCCACTTTGAGTGACCTTAATAATGAGAAATCATGGAAATCATTTTTTACTTTAGTATACGTTGTTACTCGAGCGGTGATCGAGAGCAAGCCTCACTCCCAACCCGATAACGAGACATTAAGGAGCGCCGGTTGAGGTAATTTACTTTGTCGGATGCACAACACAACTTGAAAATTTCAAATATTCGATAATACACCACGAGCCACATATAAAAACAAGACAAAATACAATGCCTCTTGAAGCTCAAAACAACTAAAAAACCGAATGTGGGTAGAGCATCACACAACCACAACACAATGAAAATACCAACAATTCAAAAACAAACCAAGTGAGATATATTTTTGTACCTTAACAACCTTGAGCCGATGCTCGACACTTTGACACCCAAAAGCTCCAACTTTCAAATTGGCATGACAAGAGCTCACTCTAGAATGCGGCCCTCCACTCTCCTCTCTCACAAAATACAATCGTATAAGAGGGGGAAGGCCCTTAACTCTCCATTCTCATCTCCTTATATAGTTTTCTATCCACACTCACACACATTAGGCTTTTTGCTTTCAACTTTTGGCTTTTGCTTTTCTACTGCTTTCACTATTTTCGCTTTTTCTGCTTTATGCCTATTTGCAACTTGTTCGGATCATAACTTTTTATCATTTGAACTCCGAATATAGTCATTCGGAGTTCAAAACAATTGGGTACTCAAAACAATTGGAACGCATCTGGTCGACAATCCAACACGGGCAAAATTACGAAAATCCATTAAAAATTGGCAAAATTACTGATTTTCATAAATCACATCATATTTCTCCATCTTTTATCTTGGACAACTTATTCCCTTCCTTGGCCTATTGTTCTTGTGATTGCACACACTTTCACCACACGTGTCCTCTTTTTCTTCAAGAAATACTCGCTGACGATGTAAAACATACGATCTTTTCCTTTGATCCTTGAGTCTTCAAAATAAATATTCTCTAGATATGAACTTGTTTTTTATGCAATGTGCCCTAGCAGGAATATGCTATGAAAGAGAACTCTGTGCACAACCATTCATGATTTGGAAAAATATGCAATGTTGGATCCGAGATATGCAATATTTCAATCCATGCTCACACAAAAATAATGTATACATTGAAGAAATTGTGCCTAGTCTATCTACATGTGATCGTGTGTCATGCAAAATGCAAACAAAATTTCTTGATTAATTTAAAAGTCATTATCCTCACCTCTCAACTCTCATAAAAAAGATATGATATACTCCGCTCCACCCATCCAAAATCTCACAATCACTCTAAAAAATGATGATCCTCAAGATGTTGACCAGATAAGAACAACCCATCTCACAATTGACGGTGTCCTTCACGACCCTCGAACTCTCCCAACCACCTTACACTCTCAACCAGAGGTTCCTAGCTTTGTGTTGAACATCCCAAATGGTGTATGCAAGAATTGTGCGTGCTCAATGACAGGTGCTCTCTCATGTGCACGTGCATCTAAAATTTACTGCATATAGCTGCAGCATACCTCATGCTGTGCTAGTGCTCAATGATGGTGCAAAAGGTGCATAATCCCAACCCATGGCATGGAAGTATTTAATAAGAACAGGAGATGACCCCCGAGTGTAGTGCATCAACAAGTGCAATGTGAAGTGCTCGTGAACCCATTATCCCGGTGATGTGCAAAAGTCTCGACAAGAAAACATTCCTAGCTCCTCAATGTTCAGTAGCTATTGACAAACATAAGCTTCATCTTGTTCAAAAAAATAGCAAGCTCAACCAAGGCTATCAAGTTTCATACTCAACAAATCAAACAAAATGACAGAAGCAAATCCTAGGCTAATCAAACACAAGAAATCCAACTACAAAAAAAATAACAAAACAAGCTGACACACAAATAACTAAGCTAGCAAAAATCAAACCTAACTACAATTTGACTAGGGCTTTTCAATTTTCAAAAAAACACTTGACAAAGTATGGAAGCCATTTCTAGATTTTGATTAGATGGTCTCTCTCATGATTACCAAAGAGATCAATATACAGGGTGAATCATCTGAAAGAAATAGTTAACAAGTCCAAGAATTTAACTCAAGTTCAAGAAGGGGAGGTGGTATATCCTCTTCAAGATGCCGTGGTATGGACATGCTGGCGATTACCAAAAAAACAGGTTCAATCAACAATTTGGTGAAATGAAGGTTTTAGGAGGCCAAGGAAACTTTAGAGGCAGGGGGAGCTCTAGAGGAAGAGGTGGATGGCAGAACAGAGGTTCTAGAAATTCTGCTATTGTTTGCCATTATTGTGGCAAAAAGGTCATATTGTAGCCCATTGTTATGCTAAGAAGGATGATATTCACCGTGGAAAATTGCAGCAAGGAAACTATGCATCATCTTCACAGCAAAATGAAGACAAAAATGAGTGTTTATTTGTTATGCAGCATATGATGAATGCAATTACAGGAAAGGGGGCACATGATGATGTATGGTATGTCGATTCAGGTGCATGTAATCATATGACAACTTATGTTGAATGGTTTGGAGAGATGTAGATATTACAAAATCCAGGTTATGTGCAGACGGGTGATGATTCATGCCACCCAATTTCACACATAACCTAGATTTTGTAAGTCCTGCATCTCTCCAAACCATTCAACATGACTTGGGTGTTTGTTAGCCAAATGGTAGAGCAAGGTTTACAGGTCCGATTCAATGCAAAAGGTTGTTTTGTAGAAGACTTTAATTATAAGTGTATGTTGGTCGCAAAAGGAAATAGAGTTGGCCGCATGTTCACTTTAGATGCTAGAATTCCTACAATGGATGCTACTATGTATGATAAAGGAAAAGGAGTGGTTAAATTACAGACATTGAAATATGGCATAAACATATTGGACATGCAAATGTGCAAAGGCTAAAATTAATGTAGTCCAAAGGATTAGTTACACGGTTTCCTTCCTTTAGAGTTGCAGAATTTCATAAAGTTTGTGAAGCGTGCCAATTTGGTAAGCAGGCAAGACAACCCTTCTCGCATGACAAAGAAGTGAGCAGAAATATATTTGATGTAGTGCATACAGATGTTTGGGGGCCTACACAGAATGTATCTCTTAGTGGTAGCAAATAATTTTTCACATTTATTGATGACTGTTCAAGGAAGCTATGGATATATTTCATGAAGGAAAGAGTGATGTATTTGAGTTATTCAAATCTTTCAAGGCAACTGTTGAAATAGAAACAAGCTTGAAAGTGAAGTGCTTGAGATCAAATGGAGGGGGAGAGTACCTCTCTAATAAGTTTAGTGGCTTCTTGAGGACTCATGGGATAAAGAGGCAATTTACTTGCAGGTATACCCCACAACAAAATGGGGTTGCAAAAAGAAAAAATAGGCATATTGCAGAAGTTGCACATGCATTAATGGCTAAAAAGAATATGCCAAAACATTTTTGGTCTAAAGCTATCAGTACTACTGTCTATATTATAAACAGAACTCCCATAGCTGTAGTTCATGGGATGACTCCCGAAGAATGCTTTATTGGCAAGAAGCCCAATGTATCACACTTGAAGGTATTTGGCCGTGTTGCATATGTTCATGTGCTAGATGAGCTACATAAGAAGCTTGATCCAAAGGCTAAAAAATGTATTTTTATTGGATACTCTTTAGAGTAGAAAGGGTATCGTTGGTATAACCCTGTCTCACAAGTGAGTTCAGAGTGAGTAGGAATGTTATTTTTTATGAGATGAGTAGTTGGTATGCAGATGTATTAGATGATGCTTATGATCATGATAGCTATGTGCAAAAAGAAAAGTAAGAATCACGGAATCATAGTGAACCAGAAACATCATCTGGTACTACACCTATAGTGAGCCCTTGGTTTGGGAGACTAAGGAGTGGCCCCACATATTCAAGTGGATCTATAAGTGTTGCAGGCAAAGACAAAGGATAGAAGAAAGTGCTGGATGGTAATGATACATCTACTAGTCATTTAGGATTTGATGGAGATTTAGTGGTTTAGAGAGTTTGGATGATGAGCTTGATATTCCTTCAGTCAGGACACCAGGTGTACAGAGAGCTCATAGTAATGTAAAGGCTCCATTGAGTGATCCAGTGGTATGCAAGTCTAGTAGGGTTAGATACATCGTTAAAAGATTTGTTTTTGAAGGTTATGCAGCTCACCATTATGCTTATATGGTGAAGGTAGTTGAGGATGTTGAGCCCACTTATTTTGAGGATGCTGTTGGTCATGCTCATTGGGATGCAGCAATGGATGAGGAGATGGCTACATTAGAAGCCAATAAGACTTGGGATTTGGGATTTCGTGGGCTATATATTATGAAACACAAAGATGAGGTGTTTGATGCTTTTAAAGACTTCAAAAAGCATGTTGAAAATGAATTGGATTGTTATATCTCATGTTTAAGATCAGATGGAGGCAGAGAAATGTATCCAGAGAGTTTTACATGTATCATGCCAAATATGGTATAAAAGGACAGCTTACTTGCAGTTATACAACACATCAGAATGGTGTAGCAGAAGGAAAAATCATGTGCTTATGGAATTGGCAAGGGCAATGCTTAATGAAAAGAGTTTGCTAAATGCTTATTGGGTTGAAGTAGTGGTCATAGCTATTCATTTGCTAAATAGAACTCTTGCAGCTGGGATTCATGATGTAACTCCCTATGAGAAGTTGTATGGGCACAAGCATGTACATTAGGCATCTTAAGGTGTTTAGTTGCATTGCTTACGTGCATGTTCATGATGAAAAGAGAAAGAAATTGGATCCAAAAGTTGTCAAGAGTCTTTTTCTGGGTTATGCACAAGACATGAAGGCTTACAAATGTTATGTATTGCCCACTCGTGAGACCTTGATCAGCAGAGATGTAGTTTGTAAAGAGCTGGCTTCACGATATGGTAATCCTACTGCAATGGTTTTTGATGAATCAATCAACACTACTAATGCTCAAAATTCTTCTTCACAGCGAAGAGTACTTCTATAATTGGTCCTACAGGTGATGCTTCATCTACAGTTAGTCCTTGAGAGCTGGATTTTAAGAGCCAATTGTGAACCGTGCTTGAAGCATTTGAGGCCGCTTTTTTCAGCAAGAAGTGCTAGGGAAGCGCTAAAGACCATTTTTTTATGAAGTTTTCCTAGATGCATTTCCTAGATGAGTGGCGGATAGCCGAGTTGAAGTTTTCCTAGATGCATTTCGACGTCAAGAATCCAACACAAGTCTCAGTTCAATCAGAGGTCGTTTGACTCGCCATTTAATCCCCATAAGGTTTGGCATTATAAAGCAACTACTAGATTCAGGAGCCAAAAAGTGCACGATAGGGCCTAGGTTTATAGATTTCGACGTCACAGAGTCAACCGTCCAATGGGATCGCAATTCCAAGTCCATTTGGCCCTCGAAACAGGCTGAAACCACTTGGTTTGTAGTGTGAGCATGGAGGTTTCGAGCTAGATAATTTATAAAGGAAATAAAACTCAAATGAAACCTTGAAAAAACATGCAAATTTCATGTCGAGTAGGTTGGGGGGGGGGGGGGGGGGGGGGGGGGCACGCGCTGTTTTTTATTTGTGCCCCAAAATGTGGGGGATTTTGTGCCTTTTCATGCCTCCACAATCAAGAGAGATGATGATGGATCTCTGATCTATGGAAGAAGAGCAAGATTTTGGCTGTAATCTTATGGAATATGATGGAGGGAATCAAAATCTGATTTTCTAGTCTTTCTCTCTCCTCTCCCCTCTCCCCTCTTAGCGGATGTTCATATGCATCAATTCAAGAGAGAAGGGGGAGGGTTGTGATGACGAATCCAAACCAAATGATGGTGTTGGAGTGATGGAGGATGTAGATCGGGCTAAGAGAACGCGTCAGTGGCAAAGAAAAAGCGTTACCGGCCTCCCAACCATGGAATATACATCTCCAAAATCAGATTTCTATGCTTAAGTAAGCTGTAAGTAAGCGGTTCTTGTGTTTTATGGAAAAGGATTGGCGAAAGTGCTTGATTTTGATTATTCTTGATTTTCCATGTTGCATTCTCTCCGAAATATGAAAGAAAACTAGAAAATATGATGATGTAATAATTTTTTGCAAAACACGCAAAACCTATAAGTTGCAGTTTTGATAAAAATAATGAAATTTGAGATTTTTGTTAAGTGTTTTGGGGTCATATGGGATAAAAATTGACATGAAAATGATGTTGAGTGTCCATGAAAACTAGAAAATATGATGATGTAATAATTTTTTGCAAAACACGCAAAACCTGTAAGTTGCAGTTTTGATAAAAATAATGAAATTTGAGATTTTTGTTAAGTGTTTTGGGGTCATATGGGATAAAAATTGACATGAAAATGATGTTGAGTGTCCATGAAAACTAGAAAATATGATGATGTAATAATTTTTGCAAAACACGCAAAACCTGTAAGTTGCAGTTTTGATAAAAATAATGAAATTTGAGATTTTTGTTAAGTGTTTTGGGGTCATATGGGATAAAAATTGACATGAAAATGATGTTGAGTGTCCTTGATCACTAAGAACTCAAATTTTTAAAATATCACATTTTTATGAAAAAGTAAATGAAGATAAATAGCAAAAAATGAAAAAAATAAATTTTTGCACTAGAAAATTAGAAAAAAACAATGTTTATGTCTGTGAATGTATGGCATGGCTGTAGCATGAGGGATAAGCCTCAATTTAGCTGTGTCTTCATATTAAAGTTTTTTTTAATTGCTTTTTATAAGGAAGAGACACCAAAAAACCACTCTTTACACCTATCAACAATGCAAAACCTAAACGGTAGGGGGAAAGAGGGGTTTTGATATGCTGATTAGTTGCTGAAAATATATGAAATTTTGATCTATTTATTCTTGCATACCATATAGGACGTTTATAAATTAAGTTAAAAGGGATTAAGCTATGCGAGAAGGCTCGAGGCTGACCCTTAGCAAACGAAGCATGACGTATAGACTGAAATCATGGAAATGCATATTTGTTGCACCACATAAAGCTGATTTATAAAATGTTTGAGCACTATGGCATTCACAGTTGCATGGCCCATATCACATGGTAACTCTCAGATGCATTGCAATTGGTTTCTGATATACATGGCCCACACTGAGTTGTGAGGAAACCCAAGCTGTATGCTAGACAATTGAATCTTTGGGAAATTATCAAGTGAGGAAATTTCTATCTCCTGGATAGTTTAAAACAAGAGTGGAGCTTGTTATATCTGTGTTATTTGTGTTAGAGTAGTGCATTGATGAGGGGCCAATCCTCTTGGTATAGGAGAGCTGCAGTGGGCCCACGGCATTTAGCTAGAGAGCTTGCCTCCTCTATGTTTGTTTTATGTGATATATTATACCAAGATGTATAGGATCTCCCTCTATGGAGTAAGGAATGGCAATTGTTGGACTACATTCCATTGCAAATGCAATATCTCTAGTAGCAATTAGGGCAGTGTGTCCCTTAGATGCCCCTGGCCCTGCGAGGCTGTGTGGGGTTGTCTTGAGAGTATTATAGAGGCCCGACTAGTGCCTATAGTCAGTTTTGGGCCCATTTTAGGTCTCGACGAGTGGTTCGTTTGCCGGGAGCTACTAATAAGTGGCAGCTTCTGGACTTTGTTCAAAAAGGGACTTAAAATTTATAACCTTGTACATTAGGAATGCACTAATGTATCCATAAAATGGGGTTTTTCCAGGGTTTCAAACACGTAACGAGGAGAGAGAAATACTAGAAAGATAGAAAAGAAGAGAGAAAAGCCACAAAAGCTATGAACAAGGAGGTGAGATGAGAGATAGTCATTTTATTATAATCAAAGATGCCAAAGATTACATGTATCACACCTTTTATACCTATGTTAGTGTGATAAGGTATTATTAATAACTCTCTCTCACTAACACATGTATTCCCAACTTCTTACAAACTCTATATAAGCAAGGGGTGGATGATATCTATTGCCAATGTTTAATGCTTGATGAGGTTTTGTTTATCTTAGAAGAGTGTCATGACTCCACTTGTGGAGGGTACTTTGCTGGATGGTTGACAACACAAAAAGCCTTAAGAGTTGGATATTGGTGGCCCTCCATCTTTCAAGATGCATTTGTATATGTAAAGAGATGAGATGTATATCAAAGACATGATAGTAAAGAGAATCAAAAGTGCTCACTAACTCCTATTATGGCTTTATTACCATTCAAGAAGTGGGGTATTGACTTTGACAATGAGGCTAAAATGTCAAGTTTTTTCATTGGGAAAAATTAATGATTGTGCATCGAAGTGCACCATCTAGGTTTCATTGAACATCTACAAGAGCGAAAGCATGGGTTAGCCTAGTTCCATCTTCTCAACCTCATACTATGTTCGAAAATGCATGAAAAGAATGTCTTTGCACAATACATAGCTAATTGTTAGTTTAAATGGCTTGAGCACGCTAGGGCATGACACACTTTATATGCACAAAGCATGATATCAAAGAAAAACTCATGGATGCATAGCGCCTGTGTTTGCCAAATTGTTGACCTATGTTGAGCAAAATAGGTTCCTTTACTGTAGGTTAGAGTGGCTATCTTTGGGAAAGTTTATGTGAGAAATTTTTAAATCTCCTAAATCAAAAAGATAAAAAGAGCAGACTACGTTTTATTGTTCTTTATGTGTCAAGACAACACATCCCAGGCCCAAATCCCTAGGGTGTAGGAGAGCTATAGGAGCCACAGCATTCAACTAGGGGATCCTTTGTATGAGAAAATTGAGGTGAATTAGTCACTTATGTATAGGAAGCTCCTTGTGCTTGGAGTCAAGATTGGGCAAACCATTCGACTACAATTTGAAACTTATGTCTACAAACACATTAGTTAGATAAACCATTTTGTATCATCCAAACGCTCCTAGCCATGAGGTTGTGAGGGTTGTTTGGTGTGTGTAGGAGCTAGAGGCTAGAGTTGATAGAGCTAGTGTCAGCCCATTTTTGGTCCTAACATAAGTTGATGTTTTAGTTTCACTATTGTGAGATTGATTGCCCAAATATGCTAAGTTCCTCTAAGTAATGATATTTGATCCTAAGGTTGCATCATGGCCCATGTAAGCTATATAGGAATTTATTTTCTATGTGTTGAATACTTTGGTGGTTTCTCTTAGTATTTCTCTAGCCCATGAGTGGATCCATGTATCTTCATAAGATTCTAGGTTGTATGTATCTTGGTAAGATTCTAGACTATGAGTATCTTAGTAGTGTACAATAGGTTGGAACAAGGGAGTATGTTTGTTGATACCCTGAGGTGGAGATTGTGATGTAATGATACCATCTATATGCTTTATATGCCATTTCATGAACTTTTTTTTCATTCAATATCAATATTTATAATAGTACTAAGCATTTTCTATGAGTTGTAATCCACTTCTACTTGTATACACCCTATATCACCTATATGGTTGGAGTTTTAGGACATTGGAACAATAATATGTTTGTTGGTGCCCCCATGCTAAGATTGTGATGCTATGTAGCGTATTTTGTTTGATTACAAGCTTTTTTCTATGTATTATTGTGTATAGCCCACCCTAGATCACTTATATAGTTAGATTTCTCACACTTCAAGTTGACATTGCAAAGATATTATTCCAAAGACATTTAAGAAATATTGTATGTTTCTATAGGTTCTATTAAGCATGCACAAGCTATATGTTAATAGACATGGGTCTCCAATGGATTTCACCATGAGATCTATGGTTCATTTGTAAGCTCCAAGTAATTCCGAGGTTATTGAGCATAGGTAGGGTTAAGGATTTATCCCCTAGATATTGTTGACCTTTCCAGATTACACATGCATATGAATTAGAATTGTCATCTTATGAGAGCTAAATTTTGAAACTATTTTTAAAGCATCAAAGTGGCTCGAGAGATATAAAAAAGAGCAATTTTTCATGGAAAATGAAATGGTTGCGGATCAAGGAGCTAGAGTTTTCCTAAACGCATTTTGACATCAGGAATCCAATGCTAGTCTCCTTCGTCAATCAAAGGTCATTTGACCCCCCATTTAATGGCCGCAAGATATGGCGTTGTGAAAAAGCTATCCGATCCGAGAGCCAAAAAATGTGTGATGAACCCGATTGATAAATTTCAATGCCATGAAGTCATCTGTCCTATCAGATTGGAATTTGGAGGGTGATTACCCCTCCAACGAGGCCAAAACCACTTCCAAGAAGTGTGAATACATAGCAATTGAATCGAAAAATTTGTGAGTCTAATATTTAAGCTTTGAAAGCTTTAAAAACTCATAAAAATCAACATAGAACCCTTGGGGGTGTAGTCTTTTTGCACCCTATTGATTTGGGGTCATGATGGCTTTTTATGTTGGGGGATTTTGAAAAAGATGGAAGACAATCCTCTGATCTAGGCATTAGATGCTTTAATCATGCATGATATGACACAAGAAATCAAATTCTTTGATTTCAGTATTTCTCTCTCCTCTTTTTCTCTCCTGCCTGCACCTTGTTCCCATGGCTATTCTATGTGAGAGAGGGGGTGAGCTGAGATGAAAGATTTTGGATGTGCGATAATGCTGAGGTATAATAGAGCATAAATCAAAGGTCAAGGATGCGCCAATGGCCATGGAATAATGTCAATGACTTTCCAACTTTAAAATGTGTGTGGATTCATATGAAATTAATTGCATAAGCGCTCATTTTTTTACATTTTATGATGATTCTTTCATACATATTATGAAAAATGGTCTAAAATGTCTAAATATGATTTTCTTTACTTGAAAAATCAAAATTCTCCTTGTTGTTCATGTAGTTAAAATGGAAACCAAGAAAATTCACAATGTGAGAATTGTGGGATTTTGAAAATTTTGAGGATTTTATGAGCTCTCGTGGTTCTTTTGGTATTCATATGGGATCATATGGAATATATTGTTGTATCTTGGTTCATATAATCTCTATATGTCTAAATACCAAAAAAAACCAATAATAATTAATAAGATAAATCATTTAAAAATAGATTTTACGCATGAAAATTTTACAAAAAGTTATGAATGTGACCATGAATGTATGATGGGGTTGGGGCATGGGGTTTAGTCTCAACTTATCTCCATTCTTTATGTTAAAGTATGTATTTATTATTTTTTTATACGAAGAAATACTCTTTATGCCTACCAACGAATGCAAAATCATAAACGGTAGGGAGAAGGTAGTGGAAAGTTGAATATCATTAGAATGTTGATTTTATACATATATTATCATATAATACTCGTTCATTTTATGCATTTAAACTAAGGAAAATAAATGAATTATTTTGGTATGCCTTAGCAACGATGCACTGCATTAGGGTAAAATCATGAAAAGAATTATTTGTGCACGTCCACATTAATTGATTTATGAGTTTATTTGTTTTTTCACTCTAAGATATTCACTTTGTATCTACATTTTTGTATGTGATATCAAGAGTATTATCTCTTGGATGCATAGCACTTGATTTCAAATGATTGACCCGTGAGGTTCCCTAAGTCATAGGTCTAGATAATCCTTTCCTTTGGAAGACAATTTGTGGTAAGGATTGAATTATCTCCTGGAACATTTCATTAAAAGAGAGGACTATGTTGCACATGTGCTTTATATTGAAACGATGTATCCTGGGGCTAATCCCTGGGATGTAAAAGAGCCCTAGTGGGGCCACAACAATAACTTTGGGGCTGGGGCAGGGGGGGGGGGGGGGGGGGGGGGGGGGGTGGCAGGTGGTTGGGGGGCCTCCTTTTGTTTGTGTTGCGAGGTGCTATATAGCATTATGTTTGGATACTCAAATTGCTTGGAATCGGAAAGGGAAACATGTTGGACTACAATCCAAATATTTTATCAACAAATTATTTGTTTTGTTGAATCGGTTTATAGCGTTCATGGTTGTGAGGTCGTGAGAGCCGTAATGGGGCCACAACTGTAACATGGAGGGTTCTCCCTTTGTTTATGCCATGAGGTGCTAGACACCATTATGCTTGGGTACTCCAATTTCTTAAAGTTGGGAAGGGCAACACGCTGGATTACAATCTAAAGATTTTACATACAAACACTTTGTTGCATTGAATCAATTCATAGTGTCTATACTCTCGTGGGCCATGAGCTAGTGTGGGGTTGTTTAGGTGAGGTTAGGAGACCTAGCTAGAGCCTAGAGCTAGTGTCAAGCCAATTTTTGGTCCCGACATCTTGTCACAAGGTTCACTAGATCTTTCATGTTACTAGAGTAAAGGAGATATGAAGAATTGATCACTCCTCAAGAAGATATAGATGTTGAAGATCTTTAATGTATGTCCAATATGAATGTAAGAATGTTCTTTTTTGGATTTTGAGATAGCAAATCAAGAACTACATTGTCTTGAGTACAAGATCAAGTGGTGGAAACATATGAGGAGAACATTACATGGGAGACATAAGGTACCCTTTAGAAGGGTTATCTTGAGTTTTTTTCAAGCTTAGGAATGAGCTTTCAGAAGAAGGGGGCATGACATGTACAAAATGAGGATTTGTTTTGTGACTCTTATCTAGCTTTATACATGTGTCCTTAGGAGCCATGCATTTACCAACTTGAGTGATTGGTGCATCAAACTTAATATTAGCTTGGGTAGCTAGTTCACAATTCTAATTAGTTTAAATTAAATATTTGCATTACTTTCAATACTATGTTATGCTAATTTCTAGGTTTATTACTTGAAGTTTTTAGAGCTATTCTTGTCAAAATGTTGATTAAGATCTATATCATATTTTAAGTCTATATTTTAGGCATCAATGCTAAGTGATTAATTGTAAATCAAGAATTTGATAATCTAGTATGAAAATATAGTTGAAACAATCTAGAGAGAAAGATTATGTGTTACTTGATGCTTTGTCACATAACAAGTCCAAAACTTTATTCATGTGAAAAAATCTACATAAATATCATCCAAATGGTGTCCTTACAAGGATTAATTTCATTTGATGTTATGGCTTGTATGGTCCAAAGAGGTATTGTCATTTTTAACATGTTATGCTACAAAAGAAGTGGTCACTATGATTTGAATATATGAGCCAAAAATCTTTGCTCTAAGGATTATAAAGTGGTTCTTCTTGGAGAATCGTTAGGGTTAACAAAACATCCCATTATTTAGGGATTGGAACATGACTATTGTTGGAAAGGACAAGTCACATGTTGTCTTTATTATTTGTGCCTTTTAATATGTGCATTTATTTATGTATTTTATATGATCGATCCCATCTTTGTTACTGCAAAGTACACAAAAAATATAAACTATTGCATTTCAAAGTGTGTTTAGGAATCCTTGTGATGCCTAAAATGCATATGATTACCCTATTTTAAATATTTGAATGCATAATTTGAGGTTCTCATGCAACTCTGTGAATCCAAAACAAAGCATGGTTTAGGGTTGTGGGTTTGCAGACTCAAAGATGTTGTGTATACTTGGGATGATATTATTTGCTCTTATATCTAGTGCTTTTAATTGATTTGTATCATCATTGCATGGCCTAATGAAAAGTTAGTGATGGAACAAACTTCTTTGCATAATTAGATAATTATTTAGTGGTCATGGAAATCTCACCCTCCTACCAATATCTCTTGACTATCATTCTCACAAAATTAAATATAATGTTTATCTTTCTTGCACACTTTAAACCAAACCCCCACAATTAGGGATTTTACCTCCCATGATTACCTTTCTTCAAGTTAATAATTGCATATCACACCCAATAGAGATGTTGTACCCAACCATGGAGAATGAGTTCTAAGTAGTGGCTTTTTTAAGAAAAGAACTTGCAATATAAGGGATAATGAAACATCAAGCTTCTCACTATTATAAGGCATGACCAACCACTATTGTAAAATACATGTGCCATATACATTCCAACCTCTATATGCAAAGCCTTAGTACATATTTACTTCTACTTCATTTTTGCCTCTTTAGAATAATGCTATTTAAGAGCCTATGTTTGTGCAACTTATAATGATTTGGAAATGTGATGTTAATTATATAATAAAGTGCATACTTAAAGGATTCTAGATTAGAAGACCTCCTTGTCAAGGTATACATGAGGATTATGACATAGATTTTCTCCCCATAGTAAAGTGATGTTTACTCTCCATAAACATGTGCCTCCTTAAGCAATCAAGGTTTTTGTGATTGTTAATTCCATTTTTTTCTTTTAAATAATTGGTATTAGTTCTTGAAGTAATAATTGATATGGGTTCTTGATGGCAAGCTAGCAAAAAATATCTTTTACCCTTGAGCATAAGAAAACTTGCATGACTTTTTCATCTATGATTATACACATATCTTTTTCTCTATAAAGATACTTTTGTATTATTGTTTTGTAGATTGTAACGTTTGACAATACAAGGGATTTCTCAAAAGGAGAAATTAAAAGTTACTGGAAAAGAAGATGTGCATAAAACTAAAACAAGTCCATAAATGTGTGATGAAATTGTTGCATTGTGAAACAAGCACTTGAGTGTTAAATCTAGTAAAGAAGCACCGACTAAGTCAAGAGTAGTGATGAGTTAAATTGATCCATAAATGGCTAAATAATTATTTTTGGAAAGAATATTTGTTGTGAGCATAGAGGCAAGGAACCGTGGAGAATGAGTTCTAAGAAGTGGCTTGGTTAAGAAATTCTTACAATATGATCGATAATAAAACATCAAGCCTCCCATTTGGAGCTTTTCTATTATAAAAACTCAAATTTTAGTTTTTTCTATATGTCACAATACATGGATATGTATACATGGCTTGGCATCAAAGGATTGAATTATGCTACATTGAGCATGGTGTCTAGATCTAAGGTCTTCATGGCCATGGAACTAAAAGGATACCATGATTAGTGTGGTCATGCATTGAACTTAGATTTTTTGTAGCTCATAGCTTCAAACTTACTTTACACAAATCTTTGTGTTGCTATTTCAAGCCTTACTTGATCGCACATATAGACATAAGGCTTTCCTTGTGCTTTCACTAAGCATGTTGTTTGAGTTTAACATCCTCTTGACTTGGCACTCTAGGGACGCCATGTACTAGTCTAGTTATGCATCTAAATTAACTAGTTTATAGCTTGTACTTTTCACTTTTTGTTAATGTCCTAAGCCTTGCTTGGCACACAATGACACAAGGCTTTCCTTATGTCAGCATTAAGCATGGTGTCTATGTCCCATGTCCTCATGGATTGGCACTAAGGAATGTTGAAAGATATGATAAATGATGTATGCTCCAGGAAGAGATGTCCTGAATCCCATATGCATAGTGGAGAAAAAGGGAACCATCATGAGGGTATAAAGTGTTGTGCCTTCTTATCATTAAGAGATGGAATACTATTGTACTTTGTCCTTTCAATCATGTCAATGTCATACTCAAGATTGTGTTTATGAGTCCAAGATTCCATCTTGGAACCTAATTCACTTGAGTAATAGTTGGTCTCTCTAATCTATGTCATCATGAGCATTGTATTTGTGTTTCATCCACCATAGCCATGCTCTAGATCCATGCATTTCAACATGGTATCAAAGCCATGTTGAGCATGGTTAAGCTCAACTTAGCTCTTCTCTCTACTCCTCTAGTCCCTCTCCATCTCTAGCCAGATCAATACTTGCTCAAGATCTCATCTTCCACTTCTATCTTCAGTTTAACTTCAGGTCTACCGTAGCTAGCCTACACCCTACCTCCTTTGAGCTCTTGGATCTCTTCATAGAAGCCATATCTCATAAAAATCCTTCTAGAAAAGTCTTCCTCAGCTAAAGAAGCTTCCTCCTAGCACTTCAAATGCTGACATTGGCAGTCTGTAGCTCCAACATTGTGCAAATTTGAGCTTGCTAGTTGATTTGCACCTACGCCTAGTCATACAATCTGTGCCACACCTATAGTCCACGATCTTGACGAATACATAGGGCAACTGAAGATCCATACCAAATCTCTCTCCCACTTAGAAGGTTTCCCAAATGGCCATCTCTATAATCTGTAGTAAGTGAAAAACTAGGTCCATGTCTATAAACCATAAGGGTAGCCATGGCCATTTCACTTGAAGCTCACTTTTTTCTTCATTTTCTCTCTACTGCCACTTGAGCCAAGCCTATTGCCACTCTGATTCATTTATTTAATCAATCTCCAGTAACATTTTCCCATCAAACTAGCAAGGAAGGGAAACTTTGGAACATTTGAAATCCTCAAGAATCAAGCTAGTATTTTTTTATATTGCATAGTGGGATTTGACACTGCCATCACTTGTGTTTTTTTAGCACATTCAAGAATTAAATCATTGATGGTCAGATCTCACTCATTTGAGACTAATGTTGATGTCAAACATGAATATTTTTAATGTGGAATGCCCAATTGATTAAATTTCTTGTAAGCCTCAATCTCATCGTAAAAGCATAAACACTGCCTAAATATACTTGTGGTAAGACCTCCTTCAAAATGTTTGAACTTGAGAAAATATCCAAATTCAATGGTGAAGGATTTCATGCCTGGAAAGAAAAGACAATGTACCATCTCATGAGGAAGGACCTTTGGGATCTATTTGAGGATGATGCAGAAGATGCAGATAGCAAGAAGAAAGATGATGAAGACAATTTCATTGAAGAAGTCCAGCCCAAGACAAAAGAGTGGAAAAAGATGAACAACAAGGCTCTAGGCATCATTGCCAGGGATGATGTATTGCACCATATCTCTATTATTAGAGATGCTAAAAAGGCTTGGGATGAGCTTGACAGGACCTTTGGAAGTCAAACAAAAACCTCTAAGGTCAAGTTGTTAATTAAGTTCTATAAGCTTGAAATAAAATACATCACTTCAATGACTATGCATATTAACAAATTCAAAAGTCTAAAAACTCAACTTGCCACTCTAAAGAAAAAAATGGATGAAGATGAAGCCATTGTTGTACTCCTTTCTAGTGTAAACCAGGATCCTTATGAAAATCTTGTCTCTACTCTCACCAATGTACCTAATTTGTCACATCCAATATAGTAGCACCACCACCTGGTGTGCTAGTACCGCTACTTGATGCAGTAGACAATATTTCTCCTCTTCGTTGTGTTGAAGCCCTTGCCTCTCATGTACTCTTTACTACTCAAATCCCCCTAGATTCTAATACCATGTAGAAATTACATGGCATAGCAACAAAATCTGAGCAAGGAGTAGAGAACACACAACAAATATGAGAAGAAAAAATACTTCTTTAATTTCAAATGAAATAATACAAATATGGTTCTATCCACCCATGTCCTTCCAGTGTGATGCTTAGACGGCGATCTAGACATATGATAGGTGAAGAGCTTAAGGTAGCTGGAAGAACTCTGACTAGGTGAAAGATAGATTCATGATGGCTTTAGATGGATCTTCCTTTTATAGCCCAAGAAGGTAGTCTAGTCGCCATGTCTATAAACCTTCTGTAGTTGGCCGAGGAATATTCCATTTATTGTTGCGGGCCAAGGGCGTTGCCCCCAGAACCTCATCAAGGGGTCCTTGATAACTCCTACACCGCACAACATGCATTGTGCCTCGAGTTTCTACGTGCATAACTACTCTACCTAACCCAACTGTTAAATCCACAAAGGTCACTTTTTTACCATCCAATCTGACCTACAAGTCAATATCCTCCCAATGTCTGTGCTCACACATGGTTTCTCCTCATAATGGGGGTCGTACAACTTTCAGTACCATAGATCATTGGTGGCACCTCTTACGAGAGTGGGGCATTAAGCATATCTAACATCCCAAACACCATGCTTAATGCAAGCACAAGGAAAGCCTTATGTCTATATGTGCCAAGTGAGGTTTGGAATAGAAAGCTTTATGTAAAGTAAGTTTGAAGCTATGAGCTATAAACAATCTTAAGTTCAATGCATGACCGCACTAATCATGGTATTCTTTTAGTTCCATGCCATAAAGACATTGGATCTAGACATCATGCTCAATGTAGCATAAGTAAAATCCTTTAATGCCAAGCTATGTATACATATCCATGTAGCGTGACACATAGAACAAACTGAAATTTGATTCTATATAATAACAAATCTCCAAATGGGAAGTGTGGCACTAACATTCTGGTCCCACGGGTCTGCACGCAAAACCCGCACAAGAAACATGGCCCATGGGCACCTAGCACCGCGTCGCATCTTGGAACACGTCGCAAAAGCCAACTCCCAAGACATGTCAAGGCGACACGCCGTCGCGTCACAGCATGACCCCGTCACATCGCGTCGCGTCACGTCACATCACGGGCCATTACGCCCCATGATATCCCTCCCGCGTCACGGTTTGCTCACAACACACAAACTCATTTTTCTAACTCGCACAAGGGTAACTTGGCGCTTGGAGTCGCCGAATCACGCCACGAAAGAGTTTCGGGCTCACAAGGATCCACACTCAACCATCTTGGAACACGACGCCACGAGGGCGAAACGGTTCATAATTCATAACCCAGCTTTCCTCATAAGAAGTCATGGCGACTCAAACTCAGAACAAGGGGCCCGGCTGCCTCGCTCAAAATGAGAACCCTGCACGTCGGGAGGCTAAAACGATGGTTTCTCCACGAGTCACGGCCTACATGGAGGAGGTGGGGAGACATGGGTTGCCCAAGCCTCACACTCCCTTCCGCTTGATGTTTTATTATTGATCATATTATAATGCCTTTTCTTAAGCAAGCCACTTCTTAGAACTCATTCTCCATGCTTCCTTACCTCTATGCTCACAACAAATATTCTTTCCAAAATTACTTTTTTAGCCTTTCATGGATCAATTTGACTCATCGCTACTCTTGACTTAGTGGGTGCATCTTAACTAGATTTAACAAAAGTGCTTGTTTCCCAATGCAACAATTTTATTTCACACACACACACGCACACACACACACATTTATGGACTTTTTTTAGTTTTATGCACATCTTTTTTTCCACTAACTTTTAATTTTCTCCTTTGAGCAATCCCTTGTAGTGAAAAACATTACCATCTACAAAACAATAATACAAAAGTAGCTTTATAAAGGAAAAGATGTGTGTAATCATAGATGAAAAAGTTGCACAAGTTTTCTTATGCTCAATGGTAAAAGATATTTTTGGCTAGCTTGGCATCGAGAACCCATATCAATTATTACTTTGAAGAAATAATATCAATTATTAAAAAATGAATTAAAAATCACAAAAACCTTGATTGCTTAAGGAGGCAAACGTATATGGAGAGTAAAACATCACCTTACAATGGGGCGTGCCATACTTCTTATGGATACCTTAACAAGGGCTTTTTAATCTAGAATCCTTTAGCTCATCACATTTTAAATATGCACTCTATTATGTAACTAATGTCACGTTTCCAAATTGTCAAGAGCCACACAAATAGAGGTTCTTAAATAACACTATTGTAAAGGACTAACAATGAAGTAGAAGTAAATATGTACTAAGTCTTTGGAATGCATATGACAAGTATTTTACAATGGTGGTTGCTCATGCCCTATAATAGTGAGAAGTTTGACATTTCATTATCCCTTTTATTGCAATACCTTTTCTTAAGCAAGCCACTACTTAGAACTCATTCTCCATGGTTGGGTACAATATCCTGATTGGGTGCAATATGCAACTATTAACTTGAAGAAAGCTAATCGTGGAAAGTAAAAACCCTACTTATAGGGGTTTGGGTTAAAATGTGCAAGAAAGATAAGCACAATATTTGATGTTGTGAGAATGATAGTTGAGAGATATTAGCAGGAGGGTGAGACTTCAATAACCACTAAATAATTATCTAACTATGCAAAGAAGTTGCATGGAGCACTAACTTTCCATTAGGTCTTGCAATGATGATACAAATCAATTAAAAGCACCTAGAGCCCTAAACCATGGCTTGTTTTGGATTCTCATAGTTGCATGAGAACCTCAAATCATGCATTCAAAAATTCCAATAGTATAATCATATGCATCTTAGGCATCACAACAAGGATTCCTGATCACACTTTGAAGTGCAATAGTTTATACTTTTTGTGTCCTTTGCAATAATAAATATGGGATCAATCATATAAAACACATAAATAAACACATATATTAAAAGACATAAATAATAAACACACCATGTGACTTGTCCTTTTCAACAATAGTCATGTTCCAATCCCTAAATAGTGGGATGTTTTCTTAATCCTAGTGATTCTACAAGAACAACCCCTTTATAATCCTTATTAGTGCAAAGATTTTTGGGCATACATTCAAATCGCAGTTACCACTTCTTTGTAGCATGACATGTTAAGACAATACCTCTTTGGACCATACAAGCCATAACATCAAATGAAATTAATCCTTGTACGCACAACATTTAGATTATATTTATACCCCTTTTTTTTTAGATGAATAAAGTTTTCCCCTTGTTTTGACAAAACATCAAGTAACACATCATCTTTCTCTCAAGATTGTTTCAACCATGTTTTCATACTAGATTATCAAATTCTTGATTTACAATTAATCACCTCACATCGATGTCAAAAGATAGGACTAAAATACGATAAATATCTTAGCCAACATTGTGACAAGAATAGTTCTAAAATACGATAAAGATCTTAGTTAGCATTGTGACAAGAATAGTTCTAAAAACTTCAAGTAATAAACGTGGAAATTAACATAACATAGTATTAGAAATAATGCAAATATTTAATTTAAACTAGTTAGAATTGTAAACTTGTCACTCAACTGAGGGTGGAAATCTGACTATATAGGTGATCTAGGGTGGGCTATACACAAGAATAAATGGACAAAAGCTTGTACCCAAATGAAATACACTACGTAGCATCACACTCTTAGCATGAGGGCATCAATAAAATGCTATTATCCCAATGTCCTAAAATTCCAACCATATAGGTGATCTAGGGTGTATATAAGCAAAAGTGGATTAAAGCTCATTGCAAATGCTTGGTATTATTATAAAAAATGATATTGAATGAAAAGAAAGTTCATGAAGTGGCATACAAAGCATATAGATTGTAGCATCACATCACAATCTCCACCTTAGGGCATCAACAAACATACTCTCTTGTTCCAACCTATTGTACACCACTAAGATACGAACCTATTGTACACCACTAAGATACGTATAGTCTATAATCTTACCAACGTACATACAACCTAGAATCTTATTAAGATATGTGCATCCACTCAAGGGCTAGAGAAATACTAAGAGAAACCACCAAAGGATTCACCACATAGAAAAGAAATTCCTAAATAGCTTACATGAGCCATGATGCATCCCTCGGATCATATGTCACTGCTTAGAGGAACTTAGAAGATCTGGGCAGTCAACCTCACAACAGTGAAACTAACTAAATAAGGCAACCCACAATGTCTTTGTCTCCATGGTCTTCTTTTACATCTCATTCTAAACCTCTACTTTCTGATTCACAACGAACCACAAAACATTCCAAGCTTTCATCTTCATGATTAGAACTTGAACAACATAATGATTTTAGTTCCTATACGAGGGTGACAAGTTTCTATATTAGACTTTGTAAGAAGCCCAAGCTTAACCTATTGCAAGAATTTCCAAAATAATCAAACAATTAAAAAATTTCCTAAAGTTTCAATGATTATTTGCTACAATTACAATGTACATAAATAGATCTCAACACATTCATCATGTCATCACAAGATGGTGCCAAACTTTTGCATGTATGATAACACAATGCCTTAAGTTAATGGCTATTCATGGACATTAAAGTCCCATATTTCTCCCACAATGTTTCAAAAATAGAAAATTAGCAGTAACAAAGCTAAAACTAACCCTAATTTGAGACTCTAACCAACTCTAAACATGTCTTACAACCTTTCAAATTTCCACTAACAAGCAAACTACATAGGCTGAACTCTAGAAGTAGGAAGACATATTCCACTAACAAGTTCACATAAGAATATTCAACTCTACCTAGTGAAACAAACACTCAAAATCAAAAGACTCAATGGATTACATTATTTGTTTCACCAAGCCTAGCTCAAGAGATTTGAACCTTTTAAGTATTATGTTTGTATTTCCAAGACTAGAAATATCCATCCAAATTACATTGTCCATGACAAGTTTGAAATCCATTCTCATTTTGCCTTAAAAATAGCATGAAATTGCTATTTAGTAAATACCATTAACATCAACATTTACAATCTTGTAAACTATTACATCTAGAGAGGCCTATAGGTCAAGCAAACAAGAATTTCTAGTTTGTCGCATGTAAACTCGGAAAAACAGATAAAGAGATCACTTGAGCAATATAATGTCTTATCGAATCATCAAGTTTGGATTGCTATATTATTTTCTTTGAGATTCAAATGAGACCAATTAAGAACATCTACTACCTTTGCTCTAAATCTACAAAATCACAAAATTCCTTACAACTTGGAAATTGTTACTATCCTAGAATGTGTGCTAACCTCGTTGCATAGGCACCAATTCACTAACCCTCTTAATTAATTCTCAAATTTTTCAAGATAAAAAATGACAATAATTTAACCATAAGCTACATATTTTGGAATTATAAAAATCATGCAGATGATATAATCACTTAATTTTGATATATTGATTATCTTTGAGAGAAAAAACTTGAAGATTTTAGATACCTACGAAGGAAATATCATTGATAGATAACAAGTATATGGTTTTTACATATGAGGACAAATCACCCATTACATTGGGTATGCAAACCAAGATTATTTATCTAGCTTAGGTTATTCGAGTAGTGTAAGCTTGTCTAGAAAGCCTTGGAGGTTGGGATAGAACTAAAGGATATCCATTTAGTTCACTCAGGCTTGCCATCCCTTTAGCTCACCCTAGCATTTGCATTGTGATTCACATTTTTTGTATTATGTGATATGCTTCTAATTAAAAATCCCTATACATATTGCATTTAATCCAATGGACTTGGGTTACTTAGATACACACAAAATTCTCATAGTTATTCTATCAAAAATAGTCATAATAAACTTGAGTTAATGAATTTTATATGACTCTTTGGTATAGTACATGATTTGTAAAATGTAGCTCCACTCAAGTCGACATTGACATTCCATTAGATATTCACCTTTGATTTTTTTACCAACCACTACTAAGAAAATCTTTATATATGCATTCTAGGTAATTGGGACATTGCTAATGTAGAAAATGTCATTTCTACTGGCTAATATCTTTTTGAGTACATTTCTCTTCAAATCTAATCTTCTTCTATGTAGAAGAATGTGTATCCACTACAGATATGCCCCATGTGATCCTCTAAATATACTGCCACCCATCTCATGTGATACAATACATTTGTAACTCATGTAATATAATGCATTTGTAAAAAGTGACTAGTCACATATAATTACTCCTTTAAATGGAAAAACAATTACTCAAATTTAGTTTTAAGTTAGTGGATGAAGAAATTGAATAGATCATCCTCCAATATGTATAATCTTTAGCCAAGGA
Organism: Lygodium microphyllum; assembly: GCF_053477565.2. Taxonomy (NCBI): domain Eukaryota; kingdom Viridiplantae; phylum Streptophyta; class Polypodiopsida; order Schizaeales; family Lygodiaceae; genus Lygodium; species Lygodium microphyllum. Next base: position 113,653,938 of record NC_141160.1, read on the forward strand.
ACCCTATGAAAACTCATCATTACTTCTTTGCTTATACTTTTAAGTGTTATCATGTTTATATTTACTAATGAAGCGCCTTTGGTGCATGGGATATTATATTGGGTGCTATTATTGAGCGGATTTGTTTGTGTGTTTATCACATGATTATATGTTTTTTTCCTTTGAATTATGGCCTTAGACCGACACAATTATCCTTTGTAAAATTAAACTAATATTTTTAGGCCCTAGCAAATATTGGATAGACCTTTAAAATTTTTAAACAAAAGCAAGTCATTCAAAAAATAAATGAAAAAAGACTTTTGAGCACAAAAGGCAGAGAAATAAAAATCCATAAATACATGCACGAGGCAGGCACTCATGCACGAGAGAAAGATCATGTGCATTCTCTTGTTCTCTCTCCTATTCCCTTTCTCACTTCTAAATTTTCGATTTTTAATTGATTATTACTAAGTATAGTGAAGGGGGATATCATTAGTATTAGAGCACAATATAATTCAGTAAGCTAGCAACATCAAGCACGGCTTCATCCATCCCCCAAAAGCTCCATTATCAAGCTTTATCCCTCCAACCTCTCTGTAAAACCATTATCTATTGGTTCGTTCCCCCAAAGAATATTCTTTCCCCTAACCAACTACCCTCATACTAGACCACAATTTGCCATTTTAAAAAAACCACAAATCCTACTAGTTTTGTCTTGAAATGTTGTTTTTCATTCTCTTTCCATGCACTCTCGTCTCTGTTGCTCCCTTGCTTTCTTGTGATTTGTCAATTTTTTATTAATAGATCTTAAATTATAATGAATGAAATAGCATTAGTATCATTCTACTATCCAATAGCAATGATACTACACTCTTTTATGCAATTTTGACTTTACTAAGCTTTCCATTCTAAACACTAGGAAAACAATCTTATCTCAAAATAATGAACATGTTACATATCTTTACTTTAAGCTAAGGAATATTTTCAATCATCTCTAACTTCCAATTTATTGCTCCTACTGACCTCTCCCTCTCTTATGTATGAGTGAGAGCTAGTTTCTTATGTATTATACAAGCATTCTTAGGTTCCTTCATGGTGTCGGACTAGCATCATTATAATTGTTCGCACTAAAATTTTCTATGTTCCTTTTAGAGTTATGGGAAGAGTAGTAATCGAGGTGATCTAAGTTGACTAAGCAATCAACTCATCTATAGAATTCTTGGGAGTATACTTGTACAAACTTCATGTAACAAGTCTTTAATGCAACTCTTCATGTAAATTGTCTCGAAGGCAATGACTCAAAAAATATATGTCAATAATGACTTTCATAGAATGTTATGTAACCATAAGGCTACATATGTCAATTTATCTCAAGATAAGGGGGTTGATTTCATTATAAAGCATAACTTTATACAACAAGGATGCTATGTCTAAGATGGTTGCATTCAAATGAGGCTTATAATAAATCTATTCATCATTTTATTTTAATGTCAAATTTCTCAATACATATCATTCCAAACTTATCCATGTTTGAAGTAGGACTATACATTGTTGATATTTGTAGAGAATATTTTAGCTTGATTTGAAAAAACAATAAAATTTTAGTTTTAGATCCATAGGGGACACCACATTTGTGACATTGCAAATGCACATTAGTGATGAAGAGTCTTTAATCTTACAAATATGTCTTAATTCCTAAGTTGGACATCTCAATCCCCAACCAATTGGATCCTAGTCCCACTTAGGATTATCTTACTTCAATAGGCTATCTCAATCATAAAGCGCATTGACTTTCTCATAAGGTGAAGATACATCCATGCTTAGTATAAGGACCAATACTAAAACATTAGTGATGCAAAAGAGTTGTTAGATAAGGTAGGGGATTCACATATTCAAAATTTAGGATATTTATATGAAGCCAACGTCCTAAATTCCACTTATATAGAAAGACTACCCTACAAATATCATACCAAGACAAACATTCTATCACGTTCTTATACATGGGCTAACCCTTTCTCCTTCTAAGCTTTGATTCATAAGCAACTTTATAGTCAAATCCTACAAAGTTCTCTAGAGCTCTGGTTTTTCCCAACTCTCATTGCACATGGAATCAAAATACTTGTTAATATTTCCTTCATCATGTCATGTCCCATGCCTTGAGGAGTTCATCTTCACTTTGCTCGCTCACTCGTGAATCTCGAATATCATCCCTTATATTAAGCATCTTATTGTGTCCAAGTCATTAGCATCCAACATACTAATATACACATATTACTATGTACCATCTTAATGTGTTCATCCACAATATTTGGTTTTTGTCTGTGTTGATACTTCACAATTGTTGTAAAAAGTTAAACATTACTTAGGAAACTAATTGTTACTTAAAGAACTACATTTTATCACTAAAATGTCAATTATCTTGAATTTTTCCTAATGTAGTTATGGCCAATGGATTTATGCATGACATGGTATTCCAACTAATCATTACTTGCCACTTGAAACAATGAATCTGTGTGGAGCACAATCCTTTACATGGTGGGGAATCGCGTTGGAAGCATAACTCCACAAAGTATCCATCATGGTGATGGAGCAAGCACTAGTTAGATTGGATACATGTGCAAAATTTTCTTCAACTAGTTCAAGAAATATCTAATGTCTAAAGTCTAACATTAATGAGTTGTGGGGCTTGTTATTACTATAAATGGTCCATTCAAAATCTTAATTAGAGTCAAGAGGAGGAGATAGAGGGGGTGGAAAGAAGGAAAGGGAAAGGGGAAAGGAGGGATTGGGTTTTATTTGTATGTGTTTGTTATCTTAGTTTGTGCTCCTCGTGCTTTCATGTATTTATTCATTGCTTGTGACTTTGTGATATTTATGCATTTGGCAAATCATTATCCAACAACTCCTAGTCATTTCCAATCTACACCAAAGGAATATTATGATTCCGGGCTTCCAATAATGGAAGATATCCTTTCACACCTAACAATCAAAGATGTTTCTAATTTATGTGATTATCTGAACTCAAAAGGCTTCAACTTCTCTGAAAATTTCCCCTTAGCTTCACAAGTACTAATTTTTCACACTTGTGATCATTTAGTATCAATAGTATAAGGAGTCATTGATAAATACATAATCTTTTCATGATCCACTGACTAAGTTAATTGTACCATACTAGTAATGGTACAAAACTTATATGCAATGACATTTAACTAGCTAAAAACCTTTTCAACTGCACTCCTAGTGGGGGTTTGGTTGTGTTGGTGTTGTGAGTGGGTGTGGGGTGGGGTGGGGTTAGGTCTGGGGGCCAGGCTGGGTGGGGTGCATGTGTGCGTGCATGTGCATGCATGCGTGCATATGTGCGTGCGTGTGTGTGTTGTTTTGGGATTTGGGGGGGGTGGGGGTGATTCCAGTTCATTGATAAATATGTAAACATATCACAAGTTCAATAGTAGAAAGTCTAGAAATCCCCTACATTTACACAATTTTAATGTATAAAAGAGTACCAGAAAGATGAGGATTCCACAATTGAATAGATAAAGGGTGGATTTTAAAAGTTATCGATAAGGGGTTTTTTTAATAGGCCTTGCAAATGCAACTAAGTTATCAAGAGACACCCATTAGAAATTTAGTACAACTTGTAGAGGCATTGCTTTCAAGATTCTCTTACATATATCAAGCTCTTTCTAAAGTCTTGCTAATATATAGGGCATATATAAAAACATGTTTGAGAAAGCTAACTAAAAGAAGTTCTCTTGCAATTTTCTAATGGTTGGTCTCAATTTTGTGGTTTCTTTTCTATCTCATGTGTATGAATATCTTTAGGCTCACTACTCTGTTGGCTTCTCAAATTCCATGCTTACATCTTTATACTCACTTCAATAAAAGAAACATACTGCATTATTGACATATTAGCATAGTTTTACAAATATTTTCCAAAGTCTAAACATCATTTCTACAATTAAGCCACTTGGGATTGTGTAACATCCATTTACATAGAAAAGTGTCCACCAAATTCATGAAGGGAAAATACCCATGTCAAAGCTGACATATATAATCCAAAAAGTAGAGTTTAAATATATTCTCTCAAAGGTTTACTATCTATCACATTTTCCTAGTGGATACATCCTGTATGGGGGAGAATAACATGCTAATGTCCTACTCGTACAAGACTTCATCTGGTATAATCTATTTCGTTGAAAACAAGCAACACATGTAATTCTACTCTCATCTTGCATGCTCTTGAAGCAATGCATGCTCTTGAAGCAATGCATGCCTACAATTGTAGTTGAATAATGGAATATCTCATTTTGCACTTAACAATTGAATATATTTCTAATTGACAATCACCTCAACTCAAAGACTTCAACTTTCTCAAAAATTGTCTTTTACAAGCTCTAACTGATCACTCCCACGATCATTCAATATTAATAGTCTAAGGATTCATTGATAACCTCATAATCTAGTTCAATGATCCACCAACTAAGCTAATTGTAACATGTTGGTAATGGTACAAAACCTATGTAAGATGGCATTTATGTGGCTCAATGTCTTGACCTTTTCACCTTGACTTCCGCTATGATAATACATTTATATTTATGCTCAAGGCTAAATGTGACAAGCTCATCCATGGAGAACTTGATAGTCTTTGTAACTATCTCAATACCATTTGCTAAATTGTATGAGTACTCACATTAAATAATTTTACACTAACAATATTTTCATTCATATGCAAGTTGCAATTTATGATTATCATAGTGGATTGGCAATGACCAACTAGGATTATTTCAATCATCAACCCCTCTTTTTTTTTTATTGATTACCCTCATAAGTATGTAAACATAGCACAAGTCCAACAATACGATTCCTAGAAATCCACTTTAGTTACATGATTTTAGTGTACATAAGAGTAACACAAAGAGGGGATTTCAATAATTGAATAGAGAAATGGTGGATTTTATTAATGAAAAATGTATAGACAAGGGCTTTTTTAAATTAGACCTTGCACATGTGACAATATTAAGAGACGCTGACTTTTGATTTATTTCAACTTATAGAGCTATTACTTTAAACATTATCTTATATATAGCAAGCTATTTCTAGAGTCTTCGTAGTACAATTGTTTAAGATAGCCAAAAGAAGGAGTTCTTTTGCAATTTCATGATGGTTGGTCTCAATTTTTGGTTTCTCTTCTATCTTATGTGTGTACGAGTATCTTTAGGCGAACAATTATGTTGGCTTCTCAAATGCCATGCTTACATCTTTCTACTCCCACTTTTCTAAAGAAGAGACTCTACATTATTTTGACATATCAACATTGTTTCACAAATATTCTCCAAAGTCCCAACATGAATCTTGCAATTAAGTGACTTCGGATTGCGTAACATTCATTTACATAAGAAAGTGTCCACCAAATTGGTGAAGAGCACCCATGTCAAAGTTGATGTGTATACTCGGAAAAAAAAAGTCCAAATATATTCATTCAAAGGTCTACTATCTATCACATTATTCCATTGGATAAGTCCTCTAGGAGAGAATAATGTGCTAGCATCCTACTCATATAAGCCTTCGTCTCGTATGCTCTAGCACATGTAATTTTGCTCTCATCTTGCATGCTCTTTAAGTAATGCATGACTAGAATAGGTTTGTACCTCCCTATTGAATATCATAATTCCTTGATGGAAATACTATACTATATGACACTAATTCTTAGACCAACTCCAACATCCTAGCTTATCTATCAATGTTTATAAATCCATTTGTTTTCCTTTCTTTAATGTGAATATTTTTCTCATCTTGTTACTATGCTCAAAGTCTAAAAGTATACAAGTATATTTGATATTCACCCAAATTCTCATGTAAAGTGCTTACCTATTATCTTTGAAAGTATTTATATTCTCACATGGCACGATTACACTTTTATCTTGAGCACTTTACCAATAACCTTTAATATATCCAACAATGCTATATAGTACTAAGCTTACTGCATCTATATTTATTCTCTAAATGTAAAATTTTAGTATTTCCAACTATAAAAATGTCACTAACTCCATTAAATATGCATAGCTAAATTGTGTGGTCATAAACACTTAAATGTACAAATTATTTTTGCCTAGATCAATTCTCACAAATATTACAAGTGTAATGTACCTAAAATGATGCTCCTCTATGTAGGCTACTATAAACAATGTAGAATCTTCCATGATTTTGAGATTGTGGTAAAAGTAGTATGTTAAATAAGATCCCCCCTAAAAATCAAGGTATGTTCATATACAATGCTTATATTTAATTTATCATTCATACACTTGACATAGTAAACCCAACTCTCATGCCTTGATACAAATATGTCATAATTGTGCATAGTATATCAAGGTATGTTCCATATATTTAGTGCCTCTTTCCAAGAAAGATGCTTGCACTCCAACAAACATTATTATTCCTATGTTTCTTCTCTCATGGCTTTACATGTATTAGTAACTCCCAACAAAGAATAAAAACTAAGACTTATGCTAATATTGAAAAGCACCACTTAGGTTGTCCAAGAAGTGCCTAAACCTCAAACTTTGAGGAAGACTAAAAGATACTTTGAATGCTTTAAGATGATAATAGCGTGCCACTATTCTTTGCTTATTTACGACTCAAAAGTTGAAAATTTTGAGCCTTGAGCAATATCTTATGCAAAGGATACATGCACATTTTCAAGATCCTAAAGAGCTAATAAAGTATGGGCATTACTAGGATGAAAAAGTAAATGTAATGCATGTACCAATGAAATAGACTTGGCTGCAATAAAGAAATTGGAAACGAAGACAACATAGACATTAAAGGATTGGAAAAGGTGAAATCAAACAACCGTACCTTGGCAACAATTTAATGATATTTGATGTCCTCTCATGCACTTTGATGTAGACTTGATCCAAAGAGAAGATTAACCTCCCCTAACTTTAAACTCTAGAATCTTTTGGTCAAGTTGATAAAGATCAAGATCATCCATTGTTGCTCCAAGCCTTCACTTTGGACTTCATATAGTGGCAGTATAATGAATCCAAAAAGCATTGATTTATGACATTTAGAAGGCCTTCAATACATTACACAATTTCCAAACTCTTTAACAATTCAAAATGGAATCTCCTACTTTTAAAGGCATTTTTCCCCAACATTGAAGATAATTCCATCTTTTGCATTTTCCATGAGGGGAGATGCAAGCAATTCCCTTAATCTTTGTAAAATCTACACAAATCCAAGTTGTAAAGTTGGTAATGGCCAAATTAAATCTCTCAATTTTTTCATACACACAATGAATTCAATCTTACAATAAATGGCAATAGATCAAAAACCTAAAGCATATTATAGATAGCCAAACAATGACTTGCCCATACATCACATAAATGTTAAAATAGCATATCAACCAAACCACAACTAAAGAGATGATCAAGGAAAAACATCTCCAAAAATTAACAGAGCTTCATTACTAAGACAAATATTAATGAGTCTCACAAATAATATCCTTGCATGAAGGGATTCGGTCCTTCTAGATGGTGATTTTAATTGGTTTTGGCCTTGCTACCCTCCCATCTAAAGATGCATAATAATTACATCTTTAACAATAATTTAGATTTCATCTATGGAGCTCTTTTGAATTGTCATCACAACCACAATCCATGAGGTGTTGTGTCCAATCTTTAATTTATATTATAGATAGAGCATAATCAACCCCATGCAAAGAGTATACAATGCATGTATGCCATACCCATTAAGTTAAGTATTGGATTATCTTCTTTGTGACTTAGAAATCTTTAAACAACATTCTAAGTTTAGATATTTCAAGCGAATTTACTCATGGAACAATTTGAAACCATTTTATTATACGGAATATGTTACACATACAACCTTGCCTTGCTAATTGTAACTATGACATCATACAAGTCAAAATTGATCGCCCAAGAATGATATTGGTACCACTATATTGTATATGTTTTCTTAAAGAGTTCAAGAGACTCACATTGTCTACACGTATTTAACACATTCAGAAAACCATCCACGTTGCTTTGAAAACAAAGCCTAAGAGACATACGATAACATGTGCTTCCAATGTAGGTGAAAAGAGATTGATCATGGGACATCATGGAATTTCAACCTAAAAAGGAGATTGATCAAGACCAGCACTAAGTTTCAAGCATCCATTCTATATCAAAACAATGATTTCCACTTGATTTGGAAGCACATCTCACATAATGTTGCATGGTCATATAATTCTTTAAAGTTAAATTATGAGAAAACTTTGAACCTCAAAACAAGGTATACAATGCATGCTTTTGCATGATAGACATTTAATAACTTTCATTTTTAAGTTCTTGTACCTTGAACCTTATAAATTAAGGTATTATTAAGACACCCTTCTATGGAAAAGCACAATTAACTCCTTATGATGAACTTGTCTCATCGGTCTTAAATCTAGAATTTGCACAGTTTTGTAGAACCATGTCATTTATAACTTCTAGAATATGGCACAAGTTTAAAATTTGTAAGCTCCTAATGACAAATCAACACGTAAGGCCTAAATAAAAAGTGGAAGAGAAGGATGTGGACCAACCTAAACCCATAAGGGAGGGAAAAATAGGCATCATAAAATAAAAGCTCCATGGATATGATCCAAGGCTTTGACACAAGGCTTTACGAGCTTTAGAATAGGTTCTCTCTCCTTCGTATAATGGAGTACTCATGTTATAGAATACCCATGAGGAATAATCATTCGCACAATAAACATTATCTTTTCTTAAACTTTCATACCAAGAACCACAAAACCTATACCAATATGAGAAAATGCTATTTGACATCTACTTGATATAGATATAAGAAACATTGTGCTTGCTTTTATTGATAACATAGTAGAGTTGAGTAAATCGTTCAAAACAATTACTCAGATCATCCACTATGCCTTGATTCTCACTAAGACTTCAAAAACACTCCTATAGGACAAAGGCCCATGCATTCTATTCTTATTGACCTCACAAGAGTAACACTACTACTAAATATATAGACAAAACAACACATCCGTCAAAGATTATGCATCTTCTTCATTGCTTATGCGTATTGAGAAGACATTGCTCTACTATCATTGTATGTCAAACAACCATTGAGAGACTCAAATTATCTCAAAAAGAACATTTGCTTTTTTATTAGAAGCATTGTTGCAAAGCCAAATCTAATGGCTATTTGCAAAATATTCAAAGTAAAGTGATGAATAATTCCCAATAGATCCAACTAGGCCAAAAAGGCACTAAGAAAGAGGCAAAAGAGTATATCATACCCAACACCACCAACAAGCACTCTCATTCATTAATAACAACCATGTTTGACACCTTGAGATTACTATCGAACATGCTAGAAATAAGTGTGAAACACTTGAATCAAACATGTTCAACAAACCTCTTAGCAAAGAGGTTTAAAGATCATCAATTTTGCTTCATGGGGTATGTGCACACATATGCAAGTATGCACCATGCTCTATTTTGAGGCCTCCATTGAAGTGACATGGCACGAGCATGGCACACATTGCAACATTGATTATGCCTACTTTGCTCATATGCTACACACATGAACATGGCACATCATCTTTCCATTTCTTGCTGAGTAGTTAGACATCTAGGGGTTTTGCTTCCAAGGTAAGGATGCCCATGATATTATAAAAGATACTAGTATACATGGGTCTTTGGAAGCATGGCTTGGGTTGATACAATTCAACCACAGCATTCTATTTCTTACACTCGATTGGGTTTTGGTTTATCTAGCATACTAGAGATACTTTAAACTTGAATTCAATATATAGTAATTATGGCCATAATGGTCACATGTAAGGTTGCTTATTGCACCACATGGCTTCTACAGCATGGCGGGTATTGTAATCCATGATGTGACTACTCCATGACTGAAGGCTATTTATACAACTTCAATGAACAACGATACATGGCAAAACCATAGTGTAGGATGGAGCCTTGAGAAGTCTCGTTTCTCTATTTGTAGAGCAAAGTGGCTTTTTATCCATTATGTGTCTTGTAAGCTTTGCATATTGACCAAAAGGCCGCTCATATATAGACATATACACCTAAGCTCTCTCTCTCTCTCTCTCTCTCTCTCTCTCTCTCTCTCTCTCTCTCTCTCTCTCTCTCTCTCTCTCTCTCTCTCTCTCTCTCTCTCTCTCTCTCTCTCTCTCTCTCTCTCTCTCTCTCTCTCTCTCTCTCTCTCTCTCTCTCTCTCTCTCTCTCTCTCTCTCTCTCTCTCTCTCTCTCTCTCTCTCTCTCTCTCTCTCTCTCTCTCTCTCTCTCTCTCTCTCTCTCTCTCTCTCTCTCTCTCTCTCTCTCTCTCGCTAAATGGCTTTTTATTATGATGATCATTCATTATCCCAATTATGTCCAAGGAAAAGGGACTTCATCACAAAGTCTTCTTGAGAGAAATGTAAGGGGTGTGAATTATGGATGTCTTTGCTTATAGAGAAAGTGTCTAACCGTAAAGACAGAACTTTCCATATCATCAAACACATCGTCATAATATCTAATGGCAAATTTCAACATATTGCAAGCCTTGGCAAGTTCTAGAACTATTAAGAGTTCTTCAAAAATTGCACTGTGATATATGCTTTCCTTACGCATGAAATTACCCAGAAATGGTGGTCTACCAAGCCATTGAATTTGAGATAGTACTCTCTTTGAACCTTGTATCAATGAGTTGAATCTAGACAGCTTAGAATTTCATGTATGACTTAGTTCTTGTATTCACACACACACATACACACCTTTATCTTTGTGAAATCACTATTCCAGCATATCATAAATACACAAAGGGGATAGGCTTCATGGCAAAGTCCATTCCAAATATTTAGAAACAATGGTAAAACACACCCAGAAGAGAAGTTTCAACATCACCAAGCTGACAGCTATCATGTATAGATCACTATAATGAGTGCCGAAAGTAACTACATGGTTGGACTGACTGAAGTTCCAGACATGTGTAATTTCATTGATCCAACTTGTCTAGAGAACCCAAGATCTGACCAAAGTGAAGAATTTGGTTATATAAGATAGTTGAGACAATAATCTACCAAATAACCAAAAGAATTTGCCAAATCTGTATGCAAGAAATGAGGCATGCAATTGTTGAGAAAGTTTTAGTATATGCTGCATTCTCCTCTGTTGGACAGTAGACCACCAACTTACTATTCTATCATCGATCAAGTCACATACATAAGGATACTAGATCAAGTCACCTATAATAAGAAGATCATCCACATATAGGACAATCACTACTTACAGATTTTTCACCATCCTTGTAAACATACAAGTTAGCATCTAAGACACAACTTTTGAAATTCAAACCTAAAAAGAATTTATCTATCCACTGGCTAGTACCATGCTCTAGGGCTTTGTTTCATCCCATATAATGCCTTCTTCAACTAACAAACTTTGGTCTCAAAATGGGGGGGCCTCAAACCCTAGTGGCTAAGCCATGTATACCTCCTCCTTGAGGTCACCATTCAAGAACAATGATTTGACATCCATTTGGTAGACTTGCCACTTCTTCTAAGCGATCACTGCAAGTGCTATGCAAATAGTGGTCATTCTAGTATTGGAGAAAATGATTCTTGAAAATCAAATCCTTCAACTTGTGCAAATAGCGATCTTTCTAGTAGTTGGAGCATATGATTCCTGAAAATAAAATCCTTCAACCTGTGAAAATCCATGTGTAACTAATCTGGCTTTGTAATTTTCTAAACTACTGTCAACCTTGCACTTTACCTTCCAAAACCCACTTGGTGCCAATAGTCTTGCTCTTTTCTAGCCAATCCACTAGCTCCCAAGTGTCATTCTTCATTATGTTGTCATACTTAGCTTGCATAGCTACTCTCCATGTTGGATTGGTAACTAATCTGGCTTTGTAATTTTCTAAACTACTGTCAACCTTGCACTTTACCTTCCAAAACCCACTTGGTGCCAATAGTCTTGCTCTTTTCTAGCCAATCCACTAGCTCCCAAGCGTCATTCTTCATTATGTTGTCATACTCAGCTTGCATAGCTACTCTCCATGTTGGATTGGTAAGTGCTTCTTCCAAGTTTGTTGGCTCCTTTACTTCTCTCATAATCTTAACCATTAAGGCCATATTGACTATGTGAACAAAAGCATTTCTTTGCTCCTCTATTCTCAGAGACCTCCATGGTCCATCTACATTTTCCTCAACTATAGTAGGCATAGGATTATTGCGATCATAGAGCTACTTCACCCATCACAAAAATGGATTTCTTGGTGGGGATAATTGTAAGTTAGTGAGCTTTGTCCTCATTATCCAAATACGATGCTTCCTCCTTCTTGAGAGTAGGGACACCTCTTGGGATAGGTTCATAGTGGACTACTTCTTCGCTAGATGATAAAGTGGAAGAACTTATACTCTCCTCCAAACTATATGTGGTTGTTCTTTGAACACCACATCATGGCTCACTATGATCTTCTTGGTCTCTTGAAAATACAATTTGTAAGGCTTTTGCTAATCATTATGACCCAATAATATATATTTTGTGATTTTTGGATTTAACTTGTTTCTCTTAATCTCTGGAACATACAACACATTTAAAAGATTCTTGAGTTCACCATTTGCAGTTTCAAAGGAGACATTACATATGCCCTCAATAGGGCATTTTGTATTGTTCCCAACCATCACAGTGATGAATTCTTGTAGAGGCTTCATAGAACTATATAGATCTTTCTTCTTGGTCATGTGATGGGATGCGCCACTATCCAACACCCATGAGTCAATGTTAGATATTTCTTATACCGAGGAACACACTTTACCAATGGTCGCCATGAATAACTCCTACTTTAGTCGTATTTGGTTATCTCATTTCCTTTAGTCTTCGTGGTGCCATTATTTCCGTATGCCTCCTTAACACGACAATCTGCAATTGCATGTCATTTCTTATTATAATAGAAGCACTCTCCTTGAAACTCTTTCTTACCACCTTCCTTATTTTCACCATTGGTAGAGGAACCACCTTTTCCTTTCACATCGGTGCAGAATGCAACACCTCCACTGTTGCTACCTTCTCGGACTTTAAGCCTCAACTCCTCCTCCATTAATAGTGTACAAAATTCCTCAAACGTCAAAGCTTGGGATCTCACATGAGTGTTTAGGGTTGTTATCAATCCATCAAACTTTTGTAGCTAAATTTGAAGACACCTTCAAGCTAGCTCCTTGCTAGTCTTTTGTATCCTAGCACCAACTATTTGGTCATGTAGATTCTTGATCAAAGTAATGAATGCTTTAGCTATCTCTCATTCGCCAAGCTTCTATGTTGCTAGTTGGTTTTCCAAGTTTTGAAATCCTTGTTTTATTCTGCATTTTTACTGACTCCTTAGTACATTCCAAGACTCTAATTCCTTAATTGTGCACTGAATCAAGGTCACAAAACACTGTCAAAACAACTTGTAACTAACACACACAATGCATCTGTCTTCCTTCATTTCCAAGCTTGTAGAAGATTTACATTTGGAGGAATCATAACACTCAAATTTCATGGGTCAAGGGTGGGTTGTGGTTCTAGGTTAGTCTCCAATATCGTCTCCAAAAGCTCATTAGAATCAAGAATAGTTGTGTTTTAAAACTTCCATAGAGTATAGTTTGTACCATCAAACTTGCCTTTCTTGAAGGTTGGTAGATGAATCCTCAATATTTGAATTCCCAATACAGTAGCACCACTACCTGATGCCCTAACACCACTACTTGATACCGCAGACGACATTTCGACTCTTCGCACTGTTGAAGTCCTTACCTCTCATGTACTCTTTGTTGCTCAAAGCCCCCTAGGTTCTAATACCATGTAGAAATTATATGTCATAGCAACAAAATCTAAGCAAGGAGTAGAGAACACACAACAAATATGAGAAGAACAAAGACTTCTTTAATTTCAAATGAACTAATACAAATATGGCTCTATCCACCCATGCGCTTCCACTATGAAGCCTAGATGGCGATCTAGACATATGATAGGCGAAGAGCTTAGGGTAGCTGGAAGAACCCTAACTAGGTGTGAAAGATAGATTCACGATGGCTTTAGATGGATATTCCTTTTATAGCCCAAGAAGGTAGTCTAGTCAACATGTCTAACCATATTATAAACCTTCCGTAGTTGGCCAAATAATATTCCATTTATCATTGTGGGCCAAGGGTGCTGCCCCCAGACCCTCATCAAGGGGTCTTTGATAACTCCTACACCACACAACTCCATGCATTGCGCCTCGAGTAGCTACCTGCATAACTACTCTACCTAACCCAATGACTAGATCAACAAAGGTCACCTTTTTACCATCCAATCTGACATACAAGTCAAGACCTGCCCAATGTCTATGCTCACACATGGTTTCTCCTCATAATGGGGGCCCTACAACTTTGAGTACTATAGATCATTGGTGGCACCTCAACGCCATGCTTAATGCAACCATAAGGAAATCCTTACGTCTCTATGTGCCAAGTGAGGCTTGCAACTCAAAGCTTTATGTAAAGTAAGTTTGAAGCTATGAGCTATAAACAATCTTAAGTTCAATGCATGACCGCACTATTCATGGTATCCTTTTAGTTCCATGTCATAAAGGCCTTGGATCTAGACACCACGCTTAATGTAGCATAAGGCAATCCTTTAATGCCAATCCATGTATACATATCCATGTAGTGTGACACATAGAACAAACTAAATTTTGATTTTGTATAATAACAAAGCTCCAAATGGGAAGCTTGATGTTTTCTTATTGATCATATTATAAGGCATTTTCTTAAGCAATCCACTTCTTAGAACTCATTCTCCATGGCTCCTTGCCTCTATGCTCACAACAAATATTATTTCCAAAAATACTTCTTTAGCCTTTCATGGATTAATATGACTCATCACTACGCTTGACTCAGTGGATACATCTTAACTAGATTTAACAAAAGTGCTTGTTTCTTGGTGCAACAATTTTATTTTACACATGCACACACACACACACACACACATTTATGGACTTGTTTAAGTTTACAAAACAACAATACAAAAGTAGCTTTATAAAGGAAAAGGTGTGCAATCATAGATGAAAAAGTTACACAAGTTTTCTTATGCTCAATGGTAAAATATATTTTTGGCTAGCTTGGCATCGAGAATCCATATCAATTATTACTTTGAAGAACTAATTTAAATTATTTAAAAATGAATTAAAGATCACAAAAAACCTTGATTGCTTAAGGAGGCACATGTATATGGAGAGTAAAACATCACCTTACTATGGGAAGTGTCACAATCCTTATGAATACCTTAACAAGGGGGCTTTTTAATCTAGAATCCTTTAGCTCGTCACATTTTAAATATGCACTCTATTATATAACTAACGTCACATTTCCAAATTGTCATGAGCCACACAAATAGAGGTTCTTAAATAACACTATTGTAAAGAGCTTACAATGAAGTAGAAGAAAATATGTACTAAGTCTTTGTATGCAGAGGTTGGAATGCATATGACACATGTATCTTACAATAGTGGTTGCTCATGCCCTATAATAGTGAGAAGCTTGGCATTTCGTTATCCCTTTTATTGCAAGGCCTTTTCTTAAGCAAGCCACTACTTAGAACTCATTCTCCATGGTTGAGTACAATATCCTGATTAGGTGTAATATGCAACTATTAACTTGAAGAAAGGTAATTGTGGAAAGTAGAAACCCTACTTATAGGGGTTTGGGTTAAAGTGTGCAAGAAAGATAAGAATAATATTTGATGTTGTGATAATGATAGTTGAGATATATTGGCAAGAGGGTGAGACTTCAATGACCACTAAATAATTATCTAACTATGCAAAGAAGTTTCATGGAGCACTAACTTTCCATTAGGTCTTGCAACGATGACACAAATCAATTAAAAGCACTAGATATAAAAGCACCTAGAGCCCTAAACCATGGTTTGTTTTGGATTCTCATAGTTGCATGAGAACCTCAAATCATGCATTCAAAAATTCCAATTGTGTAATCATATGCATCTTAGGCATAAGTAGGATTCCTAATCACACTTTGAAGTGCAATAGTTTATACTTTTTGTGTCCTTTGCAATAACAAAATTGGGATCAATCATATAAAACACATAAATAAACACATATATTAGAAGACATAAATAATAAAGACATCGTGTGACTTGTCCTTTTCAACAATAGTCATGTTCCAACCCCTAAATAGTGGGATGCTTTGTTAACCCTAATGATTCTCCAAGAAGAACCACTTTATAATACTTATTAGTGCAAAGATTTTTGGGCATATATTCAAATCGTAGTCACCACTTCTTTGTAGCATAACATGTTAAGACAATATCTCTTTGGACCATACAAGCCATAACATCAAATGTAATAAATCCTTGTAAGCACAACATTTAGATGATATTTATAGTGTTTTTTGTCATGTGAATAAAGTTTTGGCCTTGTTTTGACAAAACATCAAGTAACACACCATATTTCTCTCAAGATTGTTTCAACCATGTTTTCATACTAGATTATCAAATTCTTGATTTACAATTAATCACTTGGCATCAATGCCTAAAATATAGAACTAAAATACGATAAAGATTTTAGTCAGCATTGTGACAAGAATAGTTCTAAAAACTTAAGTAATGAACGAGGAAATTAACATAACATAGTATTAAAAATAATGTAAATATTTAATTTAAACTAGTTAGAATTGTGAACTTGTCACTCAAGTTAATAGTAAGTTTGATTCACCAATCACTCAAGTTGGTAAATGTATGGCTCCTATGGACACATGTATAAAGTTAGATAAGAATCCCAAAACAAATCCTCATTTGCACATGTCATGCCCCCTTCTTCTAAAAGCTCATTCCTAATCTTTTAAAAAACTCAAGATGACCCTTCTAAAGGGTAGCTTATGTCTCCCATGTAATGTTATCCTCAAATGTTCCCACCAATTGATCATGTACTCAAGACAATCTAGTTCTTGATTTCCTATCACAAAATTAAAGAAATGGCATACTTACATTCATGTTCGACATACATTAAAGAACTTCGACATCTATAACTTCTTGAGGAGTAACCAATTCGTCGCATCTTCTTTACTCTAGTAACATGAAATATTGAGTGAACCTTGTGACAAGATGACAATTCGAATACATATGCATGTGTACTTCGGCAAGGTCAACGCCTAAGGGATAAATCCTCTACCCTACCTATACTCAAAAGCCTCAAAATTACTTGGATCTTACAAATGAACCATGGACCCCATCATGAAATCCATTGATGACCAGTGTATTTTAGTATATAGCTTGTGTGTGCTTAATAGAATCTCTAGAACATACAATATCTCTTACATGTCTTTGGAATAATACATTTTCAATGTCAACTTGAAGTGTGAGAAATCTAACTATATAGGTGATCTAGGGTGGGCTTTACTTAAGAATGAATGGAAAAAAGCTTGTACCCAAATGAAATACACTACATAGCATCACACTCGTAGCATGAGGGCATCAATAAACATGCTATTGTTCCAATGTCCTAAAATTCCAACCATATAGGTGATCTAGGGTGTATATAAGCAAAAGTGGATTAAAGCTCATTACAAATGCTTAGTATTATTATAAATAATGATATTGAATGAAAAGGAAGTTCATGAAGTGGCATACAAAGCATATAGATGGTAGCATCACATCACAATCTCCACCTTAGGGAATCAACAAGCATACTCTCGTGTTCCAACCTATTACATACAACCTAGAATCTTATTAAGATACGTGCATCCACTCAAGGGCTAGAGAAATACTAAGAGAAACCACCTAAGGATTCACAACATAGAAAAGAAATTCCTAAATAGCTTACATGAGCCATGATGCATCCATAGGATCATATGTCACTACTTAGAAGAACTTAGACGATCTGGGCAGTCAACCTCACAATAGTGAAACTAAAAAATCATCTTAGACAGAATATGATTTACACATACATAATGCACAGAACACGCTACTAAGAGGAAATCTCACATGATGATATGTACAAAGAAACACATGTCATAGAGCTTATAGTGCCTATCTAGCCTATGAGGTTAAACGAAATAATCATATCCCAACACTTAGAGTGCTAATAAACCAGATCTTCCCATCCATACTCAAGGTAAGATGTGTCTTTCTAGGGGAACTGAATCAAAAATTTGAGTCCCTTGCTTGAGCTCATCAGTCTCATTAAAGCCTTAGTTAACCATGAAGAGTATGGAGCAATGCTAGAATTGAGTTAAAACTCAAAAATTTTGAAATTTAATCCAACCAATATCCAATAATTGATCACACTCTATTATCAACACACAAAGGTAGATCATGGAAGGAAGTTAGTGGAGGAAAAATAAGCAAGGTGTAGGAGGCAAAGACTAAGTAGAGATATGTTAAGATAAGTGGCTAGATATATTTGTAGTAAAAAAAGTAATGCTACCTTAGTGCCTCAATTTTGATAGGATTAGGAGTAACACGGTCACCAAGCATAGGATTATAAGTATAGAGTGGGCAATGATCCATATAGCTTGGTCAAACACTTTGAGCAAGGCTATGATGCAAATAATATCCTACATGCGCACAAAGCACAAGCCTCCATGCTACACATGGGCAAGAAAGGCAGGACTTGGCTCATGTATCTTGAAGACACTGAGAATAGTAAATAGGGAGAACCAAAAAAAAATTGATTATTGTAGATAAGTGCAATAGATAGCTCATTCTTCCCTGTCATGTGCTTCTATTAGGAAGATAAGATAGCATACAAGAAATAGATGAGAGCAAAGGCTATGTATATAAAAAAGCATGGCTATAGTTACAAAATAAGCCACACACAAACACGTTAAATAGAGCATTGCATACACACTTTTTTGAGCATGCAATCGAGATTGACCATTGAATGTATATTCAACATGCCCAGAAATTACACATGGCATGTAGCATAATGGCCTTTCAAATTGGGGTAAGTGAGCCGCTTCTTGGACCTCTACAAAAGACGGGCTATGCCCCCTCCATACCTCCCCCCAAGTAGGCTAATGGGAAAATTTGCATCGTGACAAGGCTTACAAACAAGGACCTAGAGTCATCATGGCTTTACACATGTATATAAACAAGTTGGCAATGTGTTAACCTTGACGTCTCTAGCTATCTAGCCACACAACCACTAATCCTCAATTGGGAATCTTGGATTGATTCATCCTATTAATTCTTAGCATTCGTGACCTCGACTATGAGGTTTTCCATGTAGCTAGCTTAAAGAAGCATTTAATCAAAACCATTCACCATAGAAAAGCTCCCCTACTTAGCTACATCTAGCTTAGTAAACCACATCCTCACTTTCCAACCTAAAAACATGCCAAATGATTATGCATGAGTTTCCTTAGCCATGAGATGATTAGCCTTATATATATCATATACATAAAATGAACCACAAACTACACAAAAAGAGATTGCAAATCTAGTTGTTGGCCACAAAACTTGTAGGAAAACAATCCTTCTCACCAAGAAACCATGCTAAAACATATAAGAAGGCACACAAGAGATCGAATCATGTCTTCATTCTCACACTCTCCCTTTTCTTCCATAAGTAGAATTAAAAAAGCACAAAGAAAGAGAGGCAAGAGTTGTCCCAAATGGAGGGAGGGGCCACAGAGAGAGAGAGAGAGAGAGAGAGAGAGAGAGAGAGAGAGAGAGAGAGAGAGAGAGAGAGAGAGAGAGAGAGAGAGAGAGAGAGAGAGAGAGATTCTTGTAACATAAGATTAAGGTGGAGATATCCCAATTCTAGGCTTTTCTTGAAATTGAATTGATTTCTATCCCAAGTACATTAGGATACTTTAGACCTTAGGAGGTCTAAGCTCATTGAAATTTAAATGCACACTCCAGCTTTCCAAAATTCCAACTGAAATCACAAAATTTCAATTGAAACCATAGATAGAACAACAAAAGCACATAGAAATAGAGGTAGAAATTATGCCACAGAGAGAGAGAGAGAGAGAGAGAGAGAGAGAGAGAGAGAGAGAGAATAATGGGTTGAGTAGACAAAGGAGGATAAAGAGGAAGTTGAAACCACCTCTCCCAACCACCCAAATCACATGCCTCTCTAATCCTCCATTTTTTGGATATTGAATTGATTACTTTTTTTAATTATTCACATACTTTAAACCCTAGATGTCTATAATAATTTAAAACTAAAAACATTTTCAACCTTTCCAAAATTTGAAATGAAGTCATTGACTTGCAAATGCAACCTAATGAACTTACCCAATGATTTTATATTACTTTATACTAGATTTTGCATAAGAAAGTGCAAACATGAATTGCCATTTGATAAAAGGATAAAATGGTGTGCCTATTTTTCACAAGACTTGTGGACATAATTTCCACCCATTCTAACAAACCCATGATCGGCTCTCTTAAAATCCTCGTCTTTGTTTTCTTCTTCCTTTTTTAAGAGGAAGGGAAACAAACACATGTCACATAAAAAGCCTGCACAACTGGGGGAGTTTTTCTTTTGCCTAGATTTCAGGCACCACAAGATCACATATTACCAAACACATGAAACATATGCCTTTTGCCGTAGTTTTGCACAAAAAGAAAGGATACACTCAACACAAACAGAAAGGCAGCCACATTTTTTTAAAAGTACTTTTTTTTATTAAAAAAAATCTGAAAAAGGCACAAAATGTTAGCATGTCCTCATACTCACAACCCGATAAAACGAGACACTAAGGAATGCCGGTTGGGGTAATTGACTTTGTCGAATGCACAACACAACTTGAAAATTTTAAATATTCGATAATACACCAAGGTGAAGGCCCAAGGATGTGTTATTGGCAAGAGAATGTGCGGTGGAAGGGATATTGAGGAGGGTTACAAAAGGCATAGATGGTTTATGGTGATGATGATATCAACGTAAACAGCTTCTTCTTGGTTTGGAAAGATAACGGAGGGAAGAGGTTGCTGTCATTTCTGTCGTAGGCTAGTTACGCGCGCAGGCCCGGATGGCCAAATTCACCATGCAAAGCGAAGGAGCGTGCAGCCTACGTTTTCGCAGATCAGTTGGTCTGCAGGGGATCTGATCGCCTGCCCACCAGTCTGTCGCGCCGAGAGAGGCCTCGCCTACCCCACGAGTCTGTGTCTGCAGGTACCATGGTTGATATTGGATGCTGGGTTGGCGCGAAGAGGGGATGTTCTCGACGTACAGGCCTCGGCTATCTGCTCGTGGACGCCATGGTGATCGAGCAGGTCAAGAGCTAATATATTAGAGAATTAGCACGGTGGGCTAGCATGGATTGCTGCAAGCAATATGGCGGCGAGTGGATGAGAACCCACCGGCAATGTGGGAGTACGCATTGAGGCAGCAGGCGGCCAGGGTGTGCAAGCGGTAGGGAGAGCACTCCATAGCTGAGGCGCACGGCCTGCAGCACATGTTGAGGCAGCTTAGCTTCGTCAATCATTAGGCATGTCACTCTAGGAATAATAGTAGACCATCAACGCCTGAGTGACAACTAGGCATACTTTGGTGTATTATGAAGGTTGTGAGATTTAAGCACCTTCCATAGAGATCCCAACCCTATATGAACAAAGCTTGAGATTATGGATGATCTTGTCCTTGGTGGACATGCACTTTTTCTTTTCTTGGAGAGAGGCCTTCTATACATGTGATTGCTCTTCTTCTTGATACTACGCTCTCCCGTTAGAATTTAGTGGGTAGACGACGATAGAGCTTAGCAAAGTTGATGGTGGAGTTTTCAGGTGGGATTCAAGACAAGTAGCAAGATGGTAGCAGATTATTCTTCATCTTCATCCACCAATCAAGCTTGGATTGCCATTAAGCATTCTATACAACAAACCTTGGCTCAAAATCCTGTTGCGAACCAAATATGATGCCTTTGAGCATATAGCTAATTAGGATTGAATCTTTCCATGGTGACCTAACTACAAACTCTTTTTCTTGCAAATCTTTTAGCCACCTCTTTCCCAACCAATGCACCAAATGAATAGGACCCTTGCGCATTAGAAAATGAACCACAAATTAGCCACACAAAAACAAAAGGCTACATAGAAGGTCCATCAAACAATCCTCAAATTTACTATACTTGAGCATTGCTCCTTACACTTTCTATCTCATCCACATGTCTTATATAGTATTGTCATTGTTTGGCAATACTTTAGATGGCCCTACAGTTATTATTTTGAAACACATATAAGTGCTCCAGCAACTCCTTTTGTTTGTGAGTCTCCTCCACTGGATACCTACAAAGACATGGTAAATCAAGGTTGTTGCAAGAAAAAGAGATATTTACACCAAACACTATGAACTAATATACCAAGTCTTGTTAGAAGAACTCAAAGAGATATATATGACAAACACTATGAGCTAATACACCATGTCTTGTTAAAAAAACTCAAAGAGGTATCTGCAAAACAAACACTATGAACTGATATGTAAATGAGGCATCTACACCAAACACTATGAACTAATATGCCGTCTTGTTCAAAGAACTCAAAGAGTTATCTACACCAAACACAGGTGTAAATGAGTGCATGGTATACATGATTGAGATAGACACGATCCATAATGAAGGAAAGATCAAATGCTTATCAAATACTAATCAAAAGCACACACATTATTGATCATCAATTATATGCCATTTAAATAGGGTTTGGATGCAATTGTATGGCTAATGGAGGGACAAAGCACTAATTCTAGATTCATTGCCTAAAAATGAGGATACACCCCTATATTCACTCCACCTCCTTTACCCTTGAATGGTCCTAAATGACGTAGATTATGTGGCTAACATCAAAGTATCTTAATGCCATGCTTCAACTCTCAGGTTATCATGATAACTTTGATAGGTTAGGCCTAATTAGTCTGAACTACCATTGGATTCTCAATAAGTACGATAAGAACCATACAATGCACCTACAGACAATGTTCAACGATTTAAAATTGGAATTTGGGATTGAATCATTGCCATGTGTGAAGAAATTTAAGAGAACACTAAACAATGAGAAGATATTAAAGCGGCTACTTTTTTAAAAATGATACCTTAGATGCCATTATTCTAAATCTACCAAAGGAATTTGATTGCATCAAGGACCATAAAGTAATTTAACCTAACCAAACTAGATTATTGTGAATGATAATCATATTTAAAAAAATGGTAGTGAAGAGAAAATAACCTACAAATGGGAATGTAGCCTTTCACTTCTATACCACAAAGGCAAATAAATGTTACCATCTTTGAGAAGAAGGGACGCCTTCAAAGTGAATGCGTGTTCAAAGACAAGCCTAAATGCTAGTGTTGCAATAAGGTAGCACACAGAACAATCTAAATTTGAGTAACATTCCAACTACATGGACTCAAACCAACCAACAATTTTGAAGCACTTAGGTTAAATAGAATTCATTTCCATAAAAACCATATTCTAATGCTAAAACTATTGTGAAAAGTAAGATATTGTATGACATCTTCACTATTAGCCTATAATCCATCATGTTTGAATGAACCACTACATTTTTCCATGTTAGCCTATAGTCCATGTTTGAATGAAACACTATTGTCAATAGGCTTTGGGCCTTGCATGGTGAAATTTTCACATTTTATTGCCTAAGAAGCGTGGACTAAACCACTACATTTGTTAGATAGTATATCATGTTTGAGTTATTTGCTTTCATCCATCTCTCTTTTCTTCTATTATTTTAAACAAAGCACATTGTTAACATCACAACACATACATGGAATTATTGAATTTTTCATAACAAAGGTAGCTTGATCAATTACTTCAATGACATGATTTAGATCATTTCTTATCTATGAGTATTTTTGTCACATGTTTGTGGGCATGTCATTTTCTTCATTTTTAATAATGGTTTCCTCTTAGACCCTTTAATGGAAATGCTTTACGAAAATGGTTTTGGACTCTCAACTTGTTGAGTCCTCTTTGCAACCTCACAATGTAAGTTTTTTTTTCACACAAATAGTTATCTTTGTATCCCCCCGTTCAAATTCTCTATCAATCAACATTTACCTAATATTTACTATTTGTATGTAACTTACAGAGTTTCTTTTTTCTAAAACTATGAAAACTTGTAAACCATTAGGGCCAAAAACATTTTAAAATGGCACTTGTAAGAAAATGATTAAGTTGCTAATTAGAGGAGGTTAAGATCAAAAAAACCCTCCAAATTTGGATGCTTGGACGTGATTAATGAGAGAATATATGATTCATTTAAGAGGTCAGGTATTAAATATCTTCAATCTTAATGGACGTTAAGTGTCACCTTTTCAGTCTTATTCTCTTGGAAATTGCAAAATCTTGTATTTTTTAATTTTTGCACCAAAAGACGCCGCTCGTTTTTGTTCCTCGGCGTTCATTTTATGCACCTCTCTTTCTTGTGGTTTTTATTTCCTTCTCTGTGATATTGTTGTCCCGTTTAGGGTTCCCTATCAAAATGTTTACCAGTACCTCTTCTAGCAATACAAGCGCAGCCCCACCACGCAAGTATAAACTTACTATTCAGTTAGATCCTATCTATTCATCTTGGAGGAGTACACACCATCGAGCATTTTTGGACAAAGATGAAGCTAACAGGTTGCGATTACGAGGAAAGAAGCATGTAAACTTATGGATAGATGGAAATATTTTGTCCTCCAGACCCTTCTACAGGTAAGCATTCTCCTTTTTACAATATTCACAACTTCATAAGGTATGTTGGAGATGGTTGTGATGGGATGCTTGGATATTGCATGAGGTTATATTCTGCATCTTTTACATTTACAAAACAAATGCATGAAATGAAGGAAGCATTAACATTGGCACAAAAAACTATTTCTGAGCTAATGGACAAGGTTGATAATCTAGAAAACTCTAATCAATATTTCAAGAAAAATTACTACGCTTGAAAGAACCTCCGATAGGATTTATACATAGAAAAAGACCACTTAAAGATCCATGCCCTATGAAAAACATAAAACAAAGGCCTTTTTTGAATACAACACATTTAATAATATTTGGATTAATCTTAAAAGAGTCCAAATTGCAATGGTCTATATGTATAAATTTATTGTCCAAGAATGTGGTGAAATTTTTAAGTTTTCACTAAAATTGGATGAAGCACGGATTCAAAAGGGACAAAAGATAGAAAGAGTCAACATCTGTATCATGAATAGGGCATTGGATTACAATACCGGCGGGGGGTAAGAACAACAATTTAAGACACAATCTGAGATGGAGCTTTGGTGGATTGGTGCGGCCCAAGTACCAACTGAAAGTCATGAAATCTTGAAATGGTTATTCTCTCATACAGGTATTTCTGATATTATAAAGCCTCAAAGTGAAGGTGAAATGTTGATAGTCAATGGTGTTGGTAGTTTTAATGTTGAATGGCATATGAGTGCTGACTCTTAAAAACTATCAAATGCATGCTTGGAGTAAGTAATGGAACCAATGCAAAATATCCTTGTATTTATTGCATGGAGAGTTTGGGATCGAAAGAATGGAGTACTTTGCGGCCAACAAGAAGAGCCCCGACTCGAAACTCTATAGATTTGAGTAAGTTCAAAAACGTGGATGGCTTATGGGATCCTATTCTCTCAATCTCTCTAAGAAACATTCATATTTGTACATTACATGCAGAGATTAGAATAATTGATAAGTTTCTTAGATTGCATCTTGATTGTGCATATTCAATAAAACTAGTATCTTTGTCAGATGACTACATTGATAAATGTGAGGCTTTACTGTCAAAAATAGGTTTTCATGGAGGTCAAGTTCACTTGAGAAAGGATCCAAAAGCCTCAAGGAAAACAAGAGAGGTCTTAGCAAATGTCTCTATGGGGGGTGCAAAAGCTAGACGATTTCTAAGAAATACTGGTAAACAAATGAACGCATTGTGGGAGTGTTGGAGAGAGTTGTGTGCAATCATAACAAAGGTGGCTAGCACACCACGAATTGCATTCCTACAAATGGAGGTTTGGAGACACCTTTACATATTTTTAAAAATGCTCAAGGAACAAAAGATAACATCTAACTATTCGGAAGAGTACAAACGTTCAATTGTGAATCTTGTTCAAGCATCAAGGAAGCTTGGGGAGAAAAGGATATTACTTTCTACTTGGTAAGATGGACATAAATTTGAACCTTTCTGCTTTGAAAATAAGGTTTAATGATTTAAACTTATTATTGCTTGTTGTGCTGTCACAGCATATTCTTCTTATTCATGGGCCTTATTTTGTGGAAGAGCAAGGATCCCTAGCAACTTACAGTAGCCAAGGTATGGAGAAATCTCACTACCAAGCACGTATGTGTTTCTTTCGAAGCACTAGACATGGAGGAGGAGAAACAAAAACCAATGCCCTTCAGGAGTTATTCAATTGGTTTTTTCGAAGACAACTTCAAAGAACACAATAAATGTGGTGGAATCTAAAATATAGATATTGTTTTCAAAATGTTATATACATGGCTAGCATTTAAGAGCCTTTACATCTTCTTCCTCCTCTGGCATTTTTCCTCTATAACGTAAAAATTTTCTTCTCTTGTATCTAGCTATGGAATTGATATCTGTTTTTTTTGCTACTAAAACATAAGATGAGTATGCAAGGAAGTATCAAGCCCTGGAGGTAGAGAAGTCGCGACCATAACCAAATATTCGGATGGTTGTTGTCTTTCCCAAAAACATAACTGTGTGCACATTGTATTGCAAACCTAAGTATCCAAGAAGCCTTGTAAGTGCTTTAACATAGACAATTGGCCATGAGGCCTCCTCTGATGAGAAAGTGCTATGCAGAACCAACAGAATATTGGGATCAATCCTCAATATGTAATGCCCAAGTGCAGCATCCTTTAGGGAACTACCACCAACTCTCGATCCTTTGGCTCTTCCCCAGAAATTATCCTCATCTACAATCTCCAACTGTAAAAGCAACTGTTAGAATGAAAAAAATGAAAATATGTATGAGATTCCACAAAAACAAAAGAATGCATTACCATTTGATTTTCATCACTCTCAAGTTTGCTTGGATTCCATAAGCTAATTGATGTCTCCTTGATATCCTTGAGCTCCTTTACATATTCTGACTCCTCCCTTCCAAAATTGGAGATTCTGAACTTCTCTTAAAATTGGTCAAACTCTTTGTTAGCAGCCTGTAACTCTCTCTCAGCATCTTTAACCTTGCTTAAACATAGGGAAAAAGGAAATTTTGATGCATCTATAAACATATCATCGGACATTTGAGTATCTAATTTAAGTAAGTCCTCCTTGGACTCATTTTCAACATCCACTATGCCTTTTGCATCTACAGATGCCTCTGCAATAATCCCCTCTCAAATTGAAAAGAGTTTGGAGATCATACAATAATATATATTCATTGTCTTTAATTGGGAAAGTAAGCAAAGATGGAATGATAAGGCTTGAAGAACTATCAGATGGCTCATCAACCTCTATAGTGGTTTCTTCAATTACTATCTCTGCTTTGAATTCAGCAACATTCAGGTCCTTTGCAACTAATGCTTCCATTTGGGTGTCTAGTTGCTCCTCAACATCAACTTCATCTACTATCTCTTTAAGAAAGCAACAGCTAGATAATTTTGAGGTTTCTTTATGCTTTTCATCATATTGTAAAGGGTATCTCACAAGGGCAAATACAATGAATGCAGTAGACTTAAGCATAAGCCTACATTTTTTTGGGTGTAAAGAGCATAACTCAGCTGCATAAAATCTATCAAGAGAATGATAACCACATTTCTTAGTAAACAAGGAATTCTGAATGTCTGACCTTCCAACAGGGGTGTGAACATACTCCTTGGAATCCAACTGAACAATAGGATATGCCAACTCTTCAAACTCTGCAAAATCTTCCTTGCAAAAGTCCTTTGAGAAATTAAGAACTTGATCAAGGTCCCACTCTGGATTGAAAATCTCCCTAGTTGTTGGATAGAAAGTATGTCAATATTGTTTTCTATGAGAAAATCCAAAAGCTTATCAGTGGTTGTAACATCTGTAATTTGAGAAAGCCCTATGACCCTCACAGGAGACTTTGAACCCTTTCCCTTCTTTGAAGCCTTCCTTGAACCTTCACCTGCTGACATATGAGATCTATTGAAACATCTGAACCAACTGTCTCCTTTGTCATTGTGGGCTCAAGGACTCTTTTCCCCTTTATAGATGTGGAGACAGACATGTGTGACATTTTTGTTCCTGACATCTTTTTGAGAAACAATAGCTCTATAGATTGTTGCCTATACAACACGAATATAAACGTATAAAGCTCTTGAAGTGCAACCCTCACTACGTGTTGGATTATTGAATTATACGACGCAAATTGAAGTGTTTACGAATCTCAAAACTTCACTATCGCACCATTCTCATTCGCAAGTCGATTGGGATCTACGCTAATACGACACGAAAGAAAAAACCTATGTGAGAAAACCTTTTGCAGGGACTTTGCAAATACAACGCAATTAGAGGAAAATCAAAACCTTCATATTCACCTTCTCGCACCTTGTGAAAGGACTTTGGAAATTGCGGAAGAACTTTGCCTTGCAAAAGGACTTTGGAAATTGCTCAAGCGTGTGGTGGAAGACGAATTTGAAGGGGGGGGATCTGGAAGTGCCGTGGAGGACAAAAAGTGAATATGCCACGATAAGAGGAAATCAAAACCATGTAATTCACCTTCTCGCGTTGTTTTTGTGTATGTTGCCTTGGGGATGGACTTTGGGGATGTGGTAATTTCTACGGCGAAGTGGACGAAATGACGTGTGGGTTAGGAATGATATTATGAATGGAGGGAATAACATGGATTATGGATGGAGCATGGAATGTGGGGGTGACGAAGTGGGTGACGTCGAGGGAACAGGATTATGGATGGATGGGCGTCTAGGATTAAGAAGGGAATAGAGATAGAGACGAACAATTCGGACTTTGAAAGGAGTCGAGGGGAGAAGGAAACGGAGATGGATTCGAGGGGAGAGGGGGAAGGAGAAAGTGATGTTGCGTCGAGTGGAGCGGAGAGGAAGACGTTTGGCACGCGAGAAAATCGAGAGAAAAAAGGCACAAAAATTTTTTAGTGTACTTAAATAGGTGCGAGGGGGATAGAAGGAATGTTTGAGAAACCCTAATATCACGACGAATGAGAACATGACACGTGGACATAAAAAACCCAAGTATATAAGAACTCCTCATTTCCCGTGAGCGTAAATTCAAACATTACGTCACATCTATCGTTCATCTGCCAAAATTGACGTAATCGATCGATAGAGGTGTCGTACCACCAACAGTACTGACATATCCAATCGATAGAGGTACCGTGTGTCTGCGTTGCTCATTCGTTCGTATTTTGTTGGAAGCCCCCAATACGAAGCGATAAGGGAAAAGAAGAAAATCAAATACGCGTAATCACATTGTATCGACCAAACTTGTGTGAAGCTAGAAAGACGGGTCCAACGCCTACAACTGTATCGGCTTCCATACAAAGCGATAACGTTAAAGGAGGATGTCAAATTTGTGTAATCGTGTTGTATTGGAAATCCGAAGTAAGGAGAAGGGGTTCAAGGAATAGCATCTTTTTGGCTTCTATACGAAGCAATAAGTTCAAAGGATCAACCTCAAATTCATGCTATCGCGTTGTATTGGGCCAAGCATTATTTCGCCTTCCATATCCGTGCAAGAGAAGTAAGTCACCTTTGTATTTAGCTTCCTGATCGTGCCGTGTTGGTTTCAATGGCCATGACAAAACAAATTGCAAGGAAGGTGTTGGTGAAGAAATCTTCTGAAGAAGGTCCTAAGCTAACTGTTGAGGAGACAGTTGAAGAAATTATTGTCCCTGTTACACCAATTGGTAAAGTATATTCAGGTGAATCCTCATAGAACAAGTCATTTGGTGAGTTTGAGCCCTCAACTTCTCCTCACTCTCAGCTTGCAAAGGAAGCCCCTATGAGAAAAAAGAGAAAGTCAAGATGGTTTTACATGTAGAGGTGTTTTGCAGAGATTAGGAAAGCTCAAAAGTCAACCAGGCACCTCATTTCTACGACTGCATTTTTTAGACTAGTCAAGGAGATATCTGATAGGTTGTCCTCTATTGCTTCTGTGGATGGCCTCAACAAGAGATGGCAATTGTCTACCCACCTATGCTTGCAAGAGGCAATTTAGGATTTTTTGATAGATTTTATGAATGATGCTTATATTGCAGTTGCCCATGCACATCGAATTACATTAATGAATAAAGACTTTAGTATGGTTAGCAAACTTAAATATAGGTTTGACAAAGTTTTGAAGCCTCTTCCATTGGCTGATCAAAAGGCATTTGAAATCCTCAATGTTCCACCCAGGAGAAAGCAGAAAGAGCCACCAGCACCCAAGATTGAAGAGGTTACCCATTTGTATCCTACAAGGGTTGCAAGTGAGCAAGAATTTGTCATGGAGGAGAAAAGGAAAGAGGTAATAGAAAATGAGAATCTGATCTGGAGGAGAAATATTTTGACTCTTGGTGCAATGAACTACGAGAGGATAGGAAAAGTGTATGGCCAAATGGTCATGAATGTTTCTGTTAGTCTTGAGAAAGAAAACTACCTCAGCATTTCTCCAAAGGATAAGTTCCTATTTGAGAAAAAGGATACTCAACTAACAAATTCAGTAGTTTATTATCGTTTGAGGTAAGGTCTTTCGCTTCTCTTTATTTATAATGAATTTTTCCAAGTGTCCTTATATTGCACTCATTTTCTTATTCATTCTTTACTTTGTATACAGGGCATATGTTGCTTCTCTTAGCATTAATATTGCTAAGAGTATATTTGTTATTGATCCACTTCTCTCAGTGGATTTGTTTTAGAAATCTGATTCAAATACTGCAAGGTTTTTTCAGGACTTCAATCGTGTCTTAAACCATCATATTTTTTTTCCATATATTGAAATGTACTTTCTTCAACATTGATGCCAGGAGGCATATGCCACGGTGGATTCTGTGAGGTTTTACGGTGGATTCCGTAAACTTTGGTGACTGGGGCTCATACACAAAGTGGATTCTTTGTGCGATTGATGGGGACGCCTGTCCTTTTTCGGCGTTTCATTAATTTAGTGTGTACATGAGTGATTCCATAGCGGGGTGATTCCGCAAAATGCATATTAAATTAATAAACGTTTATGAGTTTAGAGTGCGCACTCGTAATAAATTAAGTTTAGGATTGATTTCTAACCAGTTGATTTATTTATGTAGCTGAAGACTGCTAGGTATTTACTTTTGTCGGTTTAATTGTATTATTTTACTAACGATTGTGAATGCTTCAGTTGATGTGTAGAGATAGCA
This sequence comes from Lygodium microphyllum, assembly GCF_053477565.2. Lineage (NCBI taxonomy): Eukaryota > Viridiplantae > Streptophyta > Polypodiopsida > Schizaeales > Lygodiaceae > Lygodium > Lygodium microphyllum. The sequence continues at coordinate 113,685,262 of NC_141160.1, forward strand.
GCAGTGGCGGAGGAAAGCATTGGAGGTTAGCGAGTATTCGATTTATTATTTATATTTTGATGGGCGCATACCTTAGGCATGGCGCCTATATTTTGTCGTACCTATTTATTGAGGCGTTGGATATTTATTTATTATTTTGTATGCGCATGGGCGCACGATTATGTTATTTGTACTTGGACATTGTATTGGGTATGCCTGACTCTTTGGGCACCACCCATTAGCTTTATTTCTATTTTGTGCTAAAGCAAACTCAAAAGCTAAAAGCTTGCTATTTTGTAATTTGGGCTATTATTTGAGCTTGAAGATGATTAATACATAAAATACATGCTTTGTGGAGCGCTCACATAAGGCATGGGGGAAGATTGCACCCAATTGGTCTCTTGTTCATGTCGTTCATACTTTTTACATTGAATTTTGTGCAAAAAGTAGAGTTCTATTGTTCTTGGGGACCTTCCGTCATTCACTACATGAGCGTACAGCATCCGATCTGTGTATCAGTGGTATCAGAGCGAAGCTGAGATCAAGAGCTTCCAATCGCTACCCATCTTGTGCGAAGGCGGAGCTCCTGGAACGATCGAGCTCTACGGTCAATCTCGTCGCGAACGGTCGATACGGGTGGATTCCTGGCGATCAAGAACCTCTGTTCCATCATCAGACTGCAAAGGACCAGCTTGCAGAGGCGAAGGACCACTCCTACATCCTCTTCTTCAAGTCGTCAAGAACAGAGATAAGCCATATTTCTTGCCAAGCTTAAAAGCTTCAATCTTTAAGTTACAAAGCTTAGTTAATTAGAAGCTTTACTTAAGCTTCAAAAACAACTGATTACGAGGACGTAAGGATGTTCTGAGTGCCGAAATTTGCGCCAAGGACATATTCATGTCCTTAAAAACGACGACTGGTTAGGAAGAATAAAGCTTCTTAATCCCCTAAGTCACCTAAAGTCATTCAACCATTCAAGTCTTCAAAGTTCTTTCAAGTCAAGTTCTGCAAGTCACATAAAGCAATCAAGTTCTGCAAGTCTTCAAACTCTGCAAGTCACACAAGTCTGCAACTCTGCAAGTCAGACAAGTCACCTGAAGTCAAAACTGACTTCTGTTCAAAACTCATAGAAGGGTTGTTCCTGCGCAGAAACTCCGAACTGCAAAGTTGTTCATTGGAAGGTACTTTCCGCATGCACAGGTTTGCTGAAGCATTTTCAGCATACGAAGAAGGATAAAATGCAGATTTTTCAAAGATTACAAATCCCGCAATAGTCGAGGACGAAGATTGTGAAAGCCACACCCAAAAATATATAAGCCTTGTATACCCGAACTTGAGCTACGCTCATCCCGCTAACTTGATTTTGAGAGTGAGAGGTCTTTTGAGTTTTACAGGATGACGAAACCACATATGGATGATTTAATGGCTGAAGGCGACCTACCTGAACCTATGATGGAGCAAAAGCTGGACTTAATTATGATGCAGTTGGATGAAGAACGACGAGCTAGGTAAGCATTGCAAGTTCAATTGGCTAATTTACAAAGATCGACTACCGACAAAGAGGAACCTCAATCTGAAGACCTTATCCGACGTACCATCGACACGACTCTCGAAGCTGAAACCATCCGCAAGGAATCAAAGATAAGTAAACGAAATTTCAAATTCCATACTTTCAATGGCACTCGAGAGGGAAAAACTATTCTTGCATTCATTTGTCAATTTGACGACTACTTTCATGAGGAAACCTATGCAGAAAAAGATAAAATCAAGTGTGTCACTAATCATTTAGTGGATAGAGCATCTCTTTGGTGGACTGTGGTTCGTAAAAGTATAGATTGTCCCACTACCTGGGAGAATTTCAAGAAGAAGTTTATGCAGAATTTCCTTCCTCCACAATTTCATGAAAAAGCCATAAAGCAATGGGACCTTCTTCAGCAAAACGAGATCGTGAGTCTATTCCTCAATACACCGAGCGTTTTTGGAATGCATTACTCCAATTACGCATGCTTGAAGACGTATCTGAAATGACACACAAGTGCAAGTATATGTCTGGACTCCTTGGGCATTACTACGCTGAAGTTAACATGTTCAAGCCTGCTACTCTTGAAGACGCAATTTCATTAGCTCACGACACTGAAGACAAGCTGCGAGGAAGACACAGACGTCCACAGCAATTCCAAGCCAATGGTAACTATGGATCTAAGCAATTCAACTCAAATTTTAGAAGATTTAATCAAGGTCGTTTTCCTTCATCATCTTTCCGTAAAAATTGGGCAAAACCACCTGCTTTACCATCCAATATCAATCAAAACCCTAAGCCTATTCCACAGCCAAATCCTAATGTCCCTAGACTTCCTGCCATTGCAAACAATGTAACCAAAGCCAAGCCTATAGTATATTATAAATGCCACCAGCCTCGACATCTAGCAGCAAATTGCCATTCGAAGAAGCCACCTCTCCATATCAACTACCTTGGAGCAATGGAAGATGACGAACATGAAGAAATGCCTGATTTCATGGAAGATGAAGACGACATTACTACTCCTTCGGATACTTTACCAAGTATGCCAACTCCACATTCTTTATTAACAATGAAATGTTTAGTGCATGGAAAGGAAAAGATTATTTTGCATGATGATGGCAGTACTCATGATTTTATTTCTGCAAAGCTAGTAAAAGAATTGAAATTACAAACTGTTCCTACGCATTATCGCATTAAAGCAGCATTCTTAGGCACTAGGTATAATGGAACACAGGAAATGCGTGACTTAGAAGTTTGAATTGGTGAATACACTGAAAGAAGGAATTTTCTAGTTTTACCATTACAGTCCAGTGATATTATTTTAGGTATGCCTTGGCGTCATCAGCATAACCCTGATATAGATTATTCCACGCATTCAATTAATATTCAATTTCAAGGAAAACATATTACATTGTATGGTATGCATGCATCTAATGCTTTTCCACTGCTTTCGCATACTCAAGCTAAACGTGCATTACACAAAAGTAGTAAATCTTATCTCATTTGGGTGAATGAACTGCAAGTTAAAGAAAATCATATGCACCCTAGGCATAAAGAATTTCTTGCACACTTTAAAGACTGTTTTGCAGAAGATCTACCACCTGGTTTACCTCCTTCACGTCTAGAAGACCATAAAATAGATTTGATTCCTGGTACACAACCACCTTGTAAAGCACTATATAGGCATAACCAGATAGAGCAAAAAGAAATTCAAAGTCAAGTTGAGGAATTACTAAATAGAGGATTGATTAGACCTAGTAGTTCTCCATTTGGTGCACCTGTTCTGTTAGTAAAGAAAAAGAATAATACCTATCATATGTGCATTGACTATCGAGCTTTAAATAAGATCACTGTAAAGAATAGGTATCCAATTCCTAGAGTCGATGACCTTATGGATAAACTGCAAGGTTCTGATATATTTAGTAAAATAGACCTTAAATCTGGTTATCATCAGGTGAGACTAGATAAGTCAGACATATTCAAGACTGCATTTAGGACACAGTTTGGTCATTATGAATTTTTAGTGATGCCTTTCGGATTGACTAATGCACCTGCTGCATTTAGTAGAATGATGAATCGTATATTTTTGAAATATCAGTATTGTGTTATTGTCTTCTTTGATGATATTTTGGTGTTTAGTCAAAATGAGAAAGAACATTATGAGCATTTGTCGTTGGTTTTCCAGTTATTAAAAGATAATCAACTGTATGCAAATCCGGAAAAGAGTGAAAACTTTAAAACATCAATTGAGTATTTAGGTCATATTGTATCATCTGATGGAATTAAAGTTGACCCTAAGAAAATAGATGCAATATTGAATTGGCATGTACCTAAAAATGTGCATGAGTTACGATCATTCCTAGGTCTTGCTAGTTTTTATAGGAAGTTTGTGCGTAATTTTTCATTACTTGCTTTACCATTGACTAAACTTCTGAAGAAAGGTATCGTTTATCATTGGTCCGATAATCAACAGAAATCCTTTGACTTATTGAAACATGCATTAACCCATGCTCCTGTACTACAGTTGCCTGATTTTAATAGACCATTCTTTTTAGTAGTGACTGATGCTAGCGGATCAGAAATAGGAGCCGTACTTATGCAGGATAATCATCCCATAGCCTATTCTAGTTGTAAGTTGAAACCCTCTGAACTGAAATATTCCACATATGACAAAGAATTATTAACTGTAGTACAAGCTTTAAGACAATGGAAACATTACTTAATGGGTTCTGAATTTATGATTAAGACTGATCAACAAAGTATTAGACATTTACTTAGCCAACCCCAAATATCTGACCGACATATCAAATGGACAGTCTTTATTCAGATTTTTCATCCGATTATCCAATATCAACCCGGTAAAGAAAATGTAGTGGCCGATGCATTAAGTAGAAGACCTGCCATTCATAATATTTCTGTTATATCATTTGATTCTTTAATTCCTATGAAAGATACGTATCATCAGGATATTACTTTTCATGCTGATTGGAATAAATTAGCTCAAAATAACTTGATTCCTATTGATTCACTATCTTATAATGATGGATTTATGTTTTATGAAAAGAGATTATGTGTTACAGTTCCATTCAGATCTTTTGTTTTGAATGAGATTCATTGTCCTCCATATCAAGGTCATAGAGGTATCACATCTACTTTACATACATTAACTGAAGATTTTTATTGGCCGCATATGGACACTGATGTATCTAACTTTGTTTCTGAATATTTGATTTGTCAAAGAGTTAAGAGACATCACGGTAAACAGTATGGATTACTTATGCCTTTATCTATTCCATCAAGACCATGGGAACAAATTTCTATGGATTTTATTACTAGTTTACCTAATACTAAATCTAACCATGATATGATTTGGACAGTAGTAGATAGGTTTAGTAAACAAGCATATTTCATTCCATGTAAGAAAACTTTAACAGCATCACAGGCAGCACAATTGTTTTTGAAAACTGTTTTCACTAACCATGGATTAACAAAAGTTATTATTTCTGATCGTGATTCTAGATTTTGTAACAACTTTTGGATTACTCTGTTTTCTAACCTAGACACAAAAATTCATTTCTCGTCTGCATTTCATCCTAAAACTAATGGACAAACAGAAGCTACTAACAGTACTATACTAGATCTTTTACGTGCTTATACTATTTCTAAACCATAGACATGGGATACACATTTGCATTTATTACAGTTTGCATATAACAATACACCACACACATCTACAAAGAAAGCACCGTTTGAAGTGATTTATGGTTATAGATTGTCTACACCTGTTGCATCTTTATCAAATAGAATTCAGAGTGCTGATGATATTGCTAGTATGCACTCTACTATTTTTGATGAGGTTAAAGACATGATTGCCAAAGTCCAGCAATCATATACCAAGCAAGCCAATAATAAAAGACAAGCAATGAATTTCAAAGTTGATGACTATGTTTGGTTGAGAATAGAAAAACGTAGATTACAAAGTGTAGATAGACACCCAGTTGTTAAATTAGCACCTAGATTCTATGGACCATTTAGGATCATTCACAAAATTAATAACAATGCATTCAAGCTAGAATTACCACCTCACTGGAAAATTCATAACACATTTCACATTAGTTTATTAAGACCATTTAGAGGCCAATTACCTGTACACCCTATTTATGAAAACCCACCTTTGTTAGAGGAAGAGACTGAAATACTTGAACCTGAAGCTATCATAGACACTGACTTTCCGACCACTAGAACTGGCCGAAGATATTCTAGATATCTAGTCAAATTTAAGAACCATCCTGTAGAAGAAGCTCAATGGATGCACGCTAGAGACTTAAATGCTTTCCCCACTCTGTTAGCTCCACATTGAGCTAATAGCAATTGAGGTCAATTGCTATCCCACCCCGGGGGTATGATGCCAGGAGACATATGCCACGGTGGATTCCGTGAGATTTTACAATGGATTCCGTAAACTTTGATGACCGGGGCTCATACACAAAGAGGATTCTTTGTGCGAGAAGTTGATGGGGACGCCTGTCCTTTTTGGGTGTTTCATTAATTTAGTGTGTACATGGGTGATTCCATAGCGGGTGATTCCGCAAAATGCATATTAAATTAATAAACGTTTATGAGTTTAGAGTGCGCATTCATAATAAATTAAGGTTAGGATTGATTTCTAACCAGTTGATTTATTTATGTAGCTAAAGACTGCTAGGTATTCACTTTTATCGATTTAATTGTATTATTTTACTAACGATTGTGAATGCTTCAGTTGATGTTTAATAACTTGAAGCCTTACTACGTGTAAGGGCTGATGTTGGGCTTGTTGTTTGTGCACATTCTTCATGATTCAATCTTAACTTGTAGTAAGTACCAAGAATATCAGTGGATGGGACAAATCATTCCCTCTCTTGATCATCCATATTTAGAGCAATGTTATCACCAAGATCAAGTGATTTGGTGGAGTAAAGGTTATCAGGTGTAAAGAAGCTAATTCCAACAAGAAACCATTACATTGAAAATGCAAAGAAATAGACTAAAATGCCAAGAAACCATAGCCAAGGTGGCTAGGCATGAAATGGCATTACCATTGATGGTTGAGAATCAAATGATGAGAGCCTACAACATGATATGAACCCCAAGCTATGGTGGCCAAGAGTATGCACCCTCTTAGATGGTGGGAAGTAAAAACCTCAAGTATATAATGTTGTGAAATGGCAAAAAGATCCTTGGCTAGTTAGAACTTAACCTTTTATACTTAACCCTAATAGGCTAAATATTGGCTAAGGTATGAAGGCATTTTTACTCTATTACAAGCCATCTCGGCCTAGAAGAGCCTTGTCCTCAAAGCTAAATTTGGGACAAGATACAAGGATGAGTACAAGAATAGCTTGAAATAGATGAAGTCATGCTAAAATAAGAATCCATGTTGAAATAAAAGTCTTCATGCCACAAAGAAGAGTCCTTCAAAATATGAAAATAACTAACAGAGGTCAATGAATTGTTGAAGACTGTAAAACATAACATCCAATAAAAGTTGCCCATAACTCATAATAGAAGAATCCAAATGGCACAAATAAATTCATGTTGTATAGAAAAGACCACAAGGAACCTATTCAGCACATAGGATTCAATCATGTTGCCAAAAAGGACCACGTAATTCATGACAGAAAATTCACATAGTAAGCTATCCAACCACTATCCTATAACTACAATAATCCCACTGTTTTGAAGGAACCATTAAGCTTTAGAGAGGATGATTGAATATGTTGAGGAATCAGTATTGCAAGCATTATTTACAACCCATTAACAATGAAAGTCACAGAAGTCCAATATGCCTCCAGTGTCAAATGGATAACCATCAAAATAGTCATCACAACCATAAGTTCCTTCTACAGAAAAATATATCACATCATTGCCTCCTGGGTCAAATGGAAACAAACAAGCATCCTCATGATCCCGCGGATTGAATAGAAAGATAAGATCATCAATTGAGAACATGTCATTTGAGTCTATAGATTAGTGTATGGATTCATGAAGTTCCTTTACATGTCCCTCTTCAATTACAACATTCACTTGGTATCTAGCATGATGTAGGTTAGAAAGCTAATAGGCATCATGATCAACTTCAAAGGATTTGTAAGACTCTCCATCTTGGACTTTATAATCCACTTCCTCTTTGGCCTCTTCAGCTTCCTCTTCATTATCTAGAAACTCTATAACCAGCTTCACTTTAGCATTCCTTTTCCTATATATATCTTTATGATTAGAAGATATTGGTTCAGTACATCTATAACATGTCTTGTGCATGTGGTCCTCTAATATCATCATTGGTTAAGAGTTTTCCTCGAATAACATCATGCTAGCCACTATGACTGTCATACTTCTCATGATAAAATGGATGTCCATAGTCATGGGAAAAATTGAGAGCACATGTCATGTTTCTAATGAACTTTGTTATCAGCACAACATGCTCAATTTGTCTAGTATGTCATACACAGAGTGGCTTCTACTATTCTACCAGGTTCCCTTCTCATGCTATTTTCCATTCCATGCTAGATGAAGCTAGTTTCTTATGCACATATCAACTATGATCTTGGATTATCTCATCAAGTAACCAAAAGGTGAAAGTATCATCTGACCATCTTGAAAATGGTGTTGTATATGATCCTAGAGTGTGAAATGCGAGTGTGCACTCCTGTAGCTTGAAAGCCTTACAAGATCTCCAACAAGGATGGTAAGCCTTACATCTCGGTGAAGATCAAGGATAGAGAGGTTAAGGACTTCAACCCCAAAGAAATCAATGCCATGGTCTTGACCAATATGAAAGAAACTGTTGAGGCTTTCCTTGGAAAGGAGATCAAGGATTAATGGTGATTGTGTTAGCTTATACCAAAGTGAAGAAACCATAGGTTCAACTACTCATGCTAGTCCTCTTGGACAGAGTATGTAAACCTACAAACATGAGCTTCTCCATGACTTTGTTTTCCCTTTGCAAGCCTATTGGAATGCCTACCAAAGAGGAATATACACTAGTAAAATGAAGTTGTCACGTTTTTTTTCTTGACACGAGCTTAACTATATGTTACAAGAAAAAACTAAAGATGCAGGAATGTAGTTGCACATAGAGTTTCTTCGAAGATGTTGAAGTATCGAGCCATGCCTTTAAGCACAATATTGATCAGGCAATGTAGTAAAAGGGATCTAATCTAGCATAGTCCATTCATGCTAAATGTCAACAAAACTACAAAAGACAATAGCCTCAAGGCGCTACATATTCTAGATCTGATTGTAGAGTCAATTGTGGCAGAGTTTCTATTTCTCAACCTCACAATTGCTACCGCTGGAGAGTTTAAAAAAAATTGTAGAACTATCTTGAAGCTTGATAAAGCAGTAGCAAGATGAGCTACTCAAGTTTCCAAACCCTATGTACTATAGAGCTATCTTGAAGCTTGACAAAGAAATAGCAAGATGAGCTGCTCAAGTCTACAAACCATGTACTTCTTTATGTTGGGATAAAGAAGAAGACTGAAATCAAGCATTACTTTCCTCAAATTTTTTCTTTAAGAGAACTTTGAAGATGAATCGTCACACCATTTTGGTTATCACTACCCTCCATGAGATGAATATAAAGAAGATGAAGAGGCTAATGAAGCCATACAAGGTTTGAGTCTGCATTTTCAACACAGACTTGCAAATATTTGAAAGAAGGCATGCAGTGTAAACATGTTGAACACTAACCATATTGGTAGTCATTAGGCTTCTTGATCCTTGTACCATCAAGTTAGAGTGAACTTTATAGCACTGGGAGTTCAGTGAGAGAGATTAGAATCAACATCCACCATTGAAGCTAAGAGAAAAGCTTGAGAGAGATGTGGAATAAGAAGACGAGTCCTACTTTCAAAAAGTAGAGGTAACTTTAGTCCCCTCTAGTCTCCCATAGCTCTCCTTTTAACAAATGTCCTTCAAAATAAGCCAAAATCTGATGACGACTTGCTAAAATAGCTAAGGCTCACCATTATCCACTAGTTCATGCCAAGAACCTCCATGTTGGTCACAGTTTGTGACAAATCTCCTTGTCTAACCATGGTTATGGAGGAACCAACTCCTATGACTAAATTTTAACTGCAATTTCTCACTCCCTAGTCATTGCAACTAGATCTAATACATGAAAATGACTTCTGACAGGATCTAAACTATTGCTCTAATACCAATGTAAAGAAGATCATTCCCCCATTAAAGTAAAAATACAAAGAAATAGACTAAAATACCAAAAAACCATAGCTAAGGTGGCTAGGCATGAAATGGTATTACCATTGATGACTGAGAATCAAATGATGAGAGGCTACAACATGGTATGCACCCCAAGATATGGTGGCTAAGAGTATGCACCCTCTTAGATGGTGGGAGGTAGAGACCTCAAGTATGTAATGTTGTAAAATGGTAAAAAGATCCTTGGCTAGTTAAAACTTAGCCTTTTATACTTAACCCTAATAGGCTAAATATTGGCTAAGGTATAAAGGCATTTTTACTCTATTACACTAGGTTATTGAGTAGCGACAGATCTTTCATATGGGAGATTAAGGTCTCCTACCACCATTGTCAAAGAATTTTGACTAGTGCTCCTATCAAGTTTAGTGAGAAAGGAAGGATTGTACCTATTATACATCCTCTCTCTTGACTTAATTTTGATTATCATAAGTATGAGTGAGCTAATTAATATAGTGTAGCCTATCACTAAAGATTGGTTCTATACTTTATATTTTGGCAAAGCTTCTAGAGGGCCCACTAAGCATGTGAGTGTTGGTATGGTCATCATTAAGTATCCCCGACGTAGGGTTGTCATAAAAAGGGAGTCTATTTAGGACCCTCTTTTATTAATAATCTGGAAAAATATAAGGCCTTGATTATGGGACTGAATATAGCCCAATGTGGTGGTATCCACCTATTATTGGTGAAAGGTGACTCACAATTAGTAATCAATCAACTGAATGGGACCTATAGTGTGCGGGATCCCATCTTACAGATATACCGTCATGCACTCTTTGATATGTTGCATATTTTTGAGATGGTGACTTGTCAGCTAGTTCCTCGACAATGGAATCACTTTACAAACTCCTTGGCCAATTATGCTTTTCTCAAAGATGCATTAGGAAAAAAATGAACTCACAAATGGGCCTTTTAGCCCCCCCTCTCTCCTCCTTAAAACAAGGAAAGAGGTTACCCATTAGAAGATTTCTTCACCAACACCTTCCTTGCAATTTGTTTTGTCCTGGCCATTGAAACCAACACGGTGTGATCAAGAAGCTAAATAAAAAGGTGACTTACTTCTCTTGCGCGGATATGGAAGGCGAAATAATGCTTGGCCCAATACAACGCGATAGCATGAATCTGAGGTTGATCCTTTGACCTTATTGCTTCGTATAGAAGCCAAAAAGATGCTATTCCTTGAACCCCTTCTCCTTACTTCGGATTTCCAAAACAACACGATTACACAAATTTGATATCCTCCTTTAACGTTATCGCTTTGTATGGAAGCTGATACAGTTGTAGGCCTTGGACCCGTCTTCCTAGCTTCACACAAGTTTGGTCAATACAATGTGATTACGCGTATTTGATTTTCTTCTTTGCCCCTATCGCTTCGTATTGGGGGCTTCCAACAAAATGCGAACGAATGAGCAACGCAGACACACGGTACCTCTATCGATTGGATGTGTCAGTACTGTTGGTGGTACGACACCTCTATCGATCGATTACGTCAATTTTGGCAGATGAACAACAGCTGTGACGTAATGTTTGAATTTACGCTCACGCGAAATGAGGAGTTCTTATATACTTGGGTTTTCTATGTCCACGTGTCATGTTCTCATTTGTCGTGATATTAGGGTTTCTAAAAAATTCCTTCTATCCCCCTCGCACCTATTTAAGTACACTAAAAAATTTTCGTGCCTTTTTTCTCTCGATTTTCTCGCGTGCCAAATGTCTTCCTCTCCGCTCCACTCGACACAACATCACTTTCTCCTTCCCCCTCTCCCCTCAAATCCATCTCCGTTTCCTTCTCCCCTTGGCTCCTTTCAAAGTCCAAATTGTTCGTCTCCATCTCTATTCCCTTCTTAATCATAGACGCCCATCCATCCATAATCCTGTTCCCTCGACGTCACCCACTCCGTCACCCCCACATTCCATGCTCCATCCATAATCCATGTCATTCCCTCCATTCATAATATCGTTCCTAACCCACACGTCATTTCTTCCACTTTGCCATAGAAATTACCACATCCCCAAAGTCCATCCCCAAGGCAACATACACAAAAACAACGTGAGAAGGTGAATTACAAAGATTTGATTTCCTCTTATCGTGGCATATTCACTTTTTGTCCTCCACGGCACTTCCAGATCCCCCCCCCTTCAAATTCGTCTTCCACCACACGCTTGAGCAATTTCCAAAGTCCTTTCGCAAGGCAAAGTTCTTTTGCAATTTCCAAAGTCCTTTCACAAGGTGCGAGAAGGTGAATATGAAGGTTTTGATTTTCCTCTAATCGTGTTGTATTTGCAAAGTCCCTGCAAAAGGTTTTCTCACATAGGTTTTTTCTTTCGCGTCGTATTAGTGTAGATCCCAATCGACTTGCGAACGAGAATGGTGCGATAGTGAAGTTTTGAGATTCGTAAACGCTTCAATTCACGTCGTATAATTCAATAATCCAACACGAAGTGAGGGTTGCACTTCAAGAGCTTTATACGTTTATATTCACGTTGTATAGGCAGCAATCTATAGAGCTATTGTTTCTCAAAAAGATGTCAGGAACAAAAATGTCACACATGTCTATCTCCACATCTATAAAGGGGAAAAGAGTCCTTGAGCCCACAATGACAAAGGAGTCAGTTGGTTCACATGTTTCAATAGATCTCGTATGTCAGCAGGTGAAGGTTCAAGGAAGGCTTCAAGGAAGGGAAAGGGTTCAAAGTCTCCTGTGAGGGTCATAGGGCTTTCTGCGATAGATGTAATCGATCGATAGAGGTGCCGTATGCCTGCTTTGTTCATTCGTTCGCGTTTTGCTGGAAGCCCCCAATACGAAGCGATAGGGGCAAAGAAGAAAATCAAATACGCGTAATCACATTGTATTGACCAAACTTGTGTGAAGCTAGGAAGACGGGTCCAAGGCCTACAACTGTATCAGCTTCCATACAAAGCGATAACGTTAAAGGAGGATGTCAAATTTGTGTAATCGTGTTGTATTGGAAATTCGAAGTAAGGAGAAGGGGTTCAAGGAATAGCATCTTTTTGGCTTCTATACGAAGCAATAAGGTCAAAGGATCAACCTCAGATTCATGCTATCGCATTGTATTGGGCCAAGCATTATTTCGCCTTCCATATCCGTGCAAGAGAAGTAAGTCACCTTTGTATTTAGCTTCTTGATCACACCGTGTTGGTTTCAATGGCCAGGACAAAACAAATTGCAAGGAAGGTGTTGGTGAAGAAATCTTCTAAAGAAGGTGCTAAGCTAACTGTTGAGGAGATAATTGAAGAAATTATTATCCCTTTTACATCAAGTGGTAAAGTATATTCAGGTGAATCCTCATTGAACAAGTCATTTGGTGAGTTTGATCCCTCAACTTCTCCTCACTCTCAGCTTGCAAAGGAAGCCCCTATGAGGAAAAAGAGAAAGTCAAGATGGTTTTACATGTAGAAGTGTTTTGCAGAGATCAGGAAAGCTCAAAAGTCAACCAGGCACCTCATTTCTAAGGCTGCATTTTTTAGACTAGTTAAGGAGATATCTGATAGATTGTCCTCTGTTGCTTCTGTGGATGGCCTCAACAAGAGATGGCAGTTGTCTACCCTCCTATGCTTGCAAGAGGCAGTAGAGGATTTTTTGATAGATTTTATGAATGATGCTTATATTGCAGTTTCCCATGCACATCGAATTACATTAATGAATAAAGACTTTAGTATGGTCAACAAACTTAGATATAGGTTTGACAAAGTTTTGAAGCCTCTTCCATTGGCTAATCAAAAAGCATTTGAAATCCTCAATGTTCCACCCAGGAGAAAGCAGAAAGAGCCACCAGCACCCAAGATTGAAGAGGTTACCCATTTGTATCCTACAAGGGTTGCAAGTGAGCAAGAATTTGTCATGGAGGAGAAAAGGAAAGAGGTAATAGAAAATGAGAATCTGATCTAGCACAGAAATATTTTGACTCTTGGTGCAATGAACTACGAGAGGATGGGGAAAGTGTACGGCCAAATGGTCATGAATGTTTCTGTTAGTCCTGAGAAAGAAAACTACCTCAGCATTTCTCCAGAGAATAAGATCCTATTTGAGAAAAAGGATACTCAACTAACAAATTCAGTAGTTTATTATTGTTTGAGGTAAGGTCTTTCGCTTCTCTTTATTTATAATGAATTTTTCCAATTTTCCAAGGGTCCTTATATTGCACTCATTTTCTTATTCATTCTTTACTTTGTATACAGGGCATATGTTGCTTCTCTTAGCATTAATATTGCTAAGAGTATATTTGTTATTGATCCACTTCTCTCAGTGGATTTGTTTTAAAAATCTGATTCAAATACTACAAGGTTTTTTAAGGACTTCAATCATGTCTTAAACCATCATATTTTTTTTCCATATATTGAAATGTACTTTCTTCAACATTCTATCTCTTGATGATTTGTCTTTAGGGTTATTATTGCTCACTTCTGTTTTGGTTTCCAGAGGACACTGGAGCCTAATCTATATCGACATTCCTGCAAGAGAGGTAATTTTTATGAATTCTCTTTCAAGAATCCATGGCCAATCAAAGATGTATTGTTAATAAACACTCTTTATTTTATCTTTATTGGATAAAGTTTATAGTATTCGCTAATAAGTTAATATGTGCAGTGCTGCTAGACTTGTTACTACCCACTTGGACACTAGCTTTGAAAGCATTGCTCATCCTCAGAGTCCTTTCAAGTTTGTGCTTCAAGAGGTCCCATTGCAAAATGACGTACATAGTTGTGGTTGGAGAGTGGTTCCAAATGCTTCGAGGATAATAGATTCAAAGTTACTGAATTTAAAGGGGGTGAATATAAGTCTCATATGTTTTATCCTTTTTATAGTGAAAGTCTCTTGCTACTTCAAATAACTTGTGTGCTTTGTTGCAAAGACTACCCTGAGGCATACATGTAGTGGATATGGGAGTCATCCATCAATACCAGCGTATTCTTGGCAGTGAAGAACCCCCTGCTACGTTGTTCAATCACAAAGGACCACTCTCTGAAGACGGAGGACCACCCTGGAAGCTCTCTCATGAAGATGTTTTTTTTTTCTCAGAGATAACAGTAAGAATCTTCATCAAGACTAGCTTTAAGCTTATAAAAAGCTTAAACTTTACTTAAGCTTTTGAAATTTCACAAACGACGGTAGCAGGATGTACTAATCGTCGCTAAATTCAGCATACTTCTTGTCCTGTCGCAAATCAGACGATTAATTCAAAACTATTAAGCTTTTTTTTTCAAAACTTAAAGCTTCTAAGCTTTCTAAAGCTTTAAAGTTTGAATCTTTAACCTTCCCATAGTGGGTGTTCACATGGACTATTTTACAAATCAAACCCGAACCGGTTCTATAACTCTTTGCAAGCCTCTGTTCACACCCATGCTGTGACAAAGATAATTTCTAGAATGCAAATTATTATACGCAGTCTTCACGGGCAAAGAATTCATCGACGAAGGATTTCAGTAACTTCCGAATCCGCAAAGAAGAAAGATTGCTAAAAAAGTCATTTTTTAATTTAAAAAAGCAAGCCTCATAAACCCAACTTTGAGCTATGCTCATCTCGCTAACAAGATTTCGAGTGTATGAGGTTGTTTGAAATTTTGCAGGATGACCAATCAAAATATGGAAGATTTTATGGCCAAAGGTGATTTACCGGAACCAAGATGGAGCAAAAATTGGACCTAATTATGATGCAACTTCAAGAGGAACAAACAGCACGTCAAACTTTGCAAGCTCAATTGGCCACTCTTCAATGATCTACTACCAATCAAGATGGACCTCGAAGATGTTATACGACGCACAATTGATACGATACTTAAAGCACAACCTATTCGGAAAGAATCCAAGATAAGTAAAAGAAATTTCAAATTTTGTACTTTCAATGGGTTACGTGATGAAAAGACTGTTCTTGCTTTTATCAGTCAGTTTGATTATTATTTCCATAAAGAACAATATACCAAAAAAGACAAAATTAAGTGTGTCACTAATCATTTAGTGGACAGAGCATCGCTATGGTGGACTATTCTCCGCAAAAGCATTGATTGTCCTACTACTTGGGAGACTTTTCAAAAGAATTTTTTGCAGAATTTTCTTCCACCTCAATTCCACGAAAAAGCAATCAAACAATGGGATCTTCTGCAACAAAGAAATCGCGAGCCTATTTCACAATATACCGAGCGTTTCTAGAATTCTTTATTGCAACTTCGAATGCTCAAAGATGTACCTGAGGTGACCCATAAGCGCAAGTTTGTGTCTAGTTTGCTTGGTCACTTCTATGCGAAAGTGAAAATGTTCAAGCCAACGATCCTCGAGGATGCGATTTCCTTGGCCCATGATGCTGAAGACGAAATTCGAGGATGAGAGAAGCAACCGCAACAATTCTCAAACAATGGTAACTTCGATACAAAGCAATTCAATTCTAACTTTTGAAGATTCAATCAAAACCGCTTTGTTCCATCTTCATTCCGTAAATCTTGGACACAACCCCCTGCTTTACTATTAAACACAAATCAAAATCCTAAGCCATCTCTTCAGCCAAATCCCAACATTCCTAATCTTCCCGCTATTACCAATAATATTTCTAAAGCCAAATCCATAGTCTGTTATAACTGCCATCAACCTGGACATCTAGCGGCGAATTGTTAATCCAAAAAGCCAACTATTCACATCAACTATTTGGGAGCGACTGAAGATGAAGACCATGAAGAAATGCTAGATTTCACAAAAGACGATGACGGTAACGGCACTACTTCAAATACTTTACCAGGTATACCAAATTCCCATTCTTTATTAATTATGAAATGTCTTGTGCATGGTAAAGAAAAGATTGTTTTACATTATGATAGGAGCACACACGATTTTATTTGTGCAAAATTGATCAAAGAATTGAATTTACATACTATTTTCACTCATTATCGCATCAAGGCTGCATTCCTAGGCACTAGATACAATGGAACACAAGAAGTGCATGACTTAGAAATTGAAATTGGTGATTATGCTGAACGTAGAAATTTCTTAGTTGTGCCTCTACAATCTAGTGACATTATCTTAGGAATACCTTGGCATCATCAATATAATCCCAATATAGATTATTACACGCATTCAATGAAGATTTATTCTAATCGAAAACAAATCACAATGCATGGTATACACACTTTTGATAATTTTCCATTGCTTAGTCATACACAGACTAAATGTGCATTAAGAAAAGGTAGCAAATTCTACTTAATATGGGTGAATGAAATTGAAGTTAAGGAAAATAAGATGCATTCTAGGCACGCACAATTTATTTCACAATTCAAAGATTGTTTTGTTGCTGCCTTACCACCTAGTTTACCACCCACACGTCCTGAAGATCATAAAATAGACTTAATTCCAAGTTCTCAACTACCATGTAAAGCATCTTATCGACATAATCAAATTGAATAGAAAAAAATTCAAACTCAAGTTGAAGAATTGTTAATCCGAGGACTCATTAGGCCCAGTAGTTCTCCATTTGGTGCACCTGTCCTATTACTTAAAAAGAAAAAAAAACACCTATAGGATGTGCATTGATTATCGTGCCCTAAATAAGATCACTGTCAATAAGATCACTGTCAAGAATAGATATCCGATTCCTTGGATAGACAACCTCATGGATAAACTACAAGGAGCTGCAATATTTAGCAAAATAGATCTTAAGTCTGGATACCATCAAGTATGGCTGGACACATCTGACATTTTCAAAACTACATTTAGAACTCAATTTGGACATTATGATTTCCTTTTTATGCATTTTGGTTTAACTAATGCACCAGCCACATTCAAGCATATGATGAATCACATATTTTTGAAGCATCAGCATTGTGTCATTGTTTTCTTTAATGACATTGATTTTCAGTAAGAATGAGAACGAGCATTATGAACATTTATCTTTGGTTTTCAAATTACTAAAAGAGAATCAATTATATGCTAATCCTGAAAAGAGTGAATTTTTCCAAACCCAAATTGAATACTTATGACATATTGTTTCATCTAAAGATATTAAAGTTGATCCTAAAAAGATAGAAGCAATTTTGAACTTGCCGATACCTAAAAATGTGCATGAATTACGTTCTTTCTTAGGTCTTGCTAGCTTTTACAGAAATTTTGTAAGAAATTTTTCATTGCTTGCATTACCTTTAACAAAATTATTAAAGAAATGTATTGTGTATCATTGGTCTAAAAATCAGCAAAAGTCTTTTGATTTACTGAAACATACCTTAACACATGCTCCTGTGTTGCAACTCCCTGACTTTAATATACCATTTTTCCTAGTAGTCACTGACGCTAGTGGATCTTGAATAGGAGCTGTCCTTATGTGAGATTTTCATCCCATAGTCTACTCTAGCTGCAAACTCAAGCCCTCTGAACTTCAGTATTCTACCCATGATAAGGAATTGCTAGCTGTAGTACAAGTTTTACGTCAATGGAAAAATTATTTAATGGGATCTGAATTCATGATCAAAACTAACCAACAAAGTATCAAACATCTCCTTAGTCAGCCATAAATCTCTAATCGTCATATTGAATGGGTTGCTTTTATTCAAAGTTTTCATCCACTTATCCAATATCTACACGAAAAGAAAATGTTGTTACCGATGCCTTGAGTAGAAGACCAACTATTCATGATATTTCTATGATCTCTTTTGATTCTCTTATTCCTATGAAAGATACCTATGATCAAGACCATAGTTTTCAAGCTGATTGGAATAAATTAATTGCTAATAACTGGATTCCAATTGATTCACTATCTTATGCTGATGGATTTATGTTTTATGAGAAAAGGTTATGTGTAACTGTTCTATTTAGATCATTTATGTTGCACGAAATTCATTATCTCCCATATCAAGGCCATAGAGGTATTATTTCTACTTTACGTACATTGGTTTAAGATTTCTATTGGCCACAAATGGAATTTGATGTTTCTAACTTTGTATTTGAGTGTTTAATTTGTCAAAGAGATAAGTGACACCATGGTAAGTAGTATGGTTTGTTAATGCCTTTACCAATTCCTGAAAGACCATGGAAACATATTTCAATGGATTTTATTGCTGGTTTGCCTAACACTCAAGCTAACCACGATATGATTTGGACTATTGTAGATCAATTTAGCAAACAAGCATATTTCATTACATGCAAGAAAACATTAACTGCATCTCAAGCTGCTCAATTATTTCTGAAAACTGTTTTCACTAACCATGGTTTGCCAAAAGTTATTATTTCTGACCAAGATTCTAGATTCTGTAATAATTTTTGGACTACTCTATTTGCTAATCTAGGAACAAAGATTGATTTCTCATCTGCATTTCATCCTGAAACAAATGGACAAACAAAAGCTACAAATAGTACAATCTTGGATCTTTTACGTGCATACACAATTTCAAAACCACAAACATGAGATACATACTTGTATTTACTTCAATTTGCATACAATAATACTCCACATACAGCTACATGAAAAGCACCTTTTGAAATCATTTACGGATATAGATTGCCTACACCTATTACTTCATTGTCAAACAAAGTTAAAGCTAGTGATAATATTGTCAATATGCATGCTACTATTTTTTATGAAGTTAAAGATATGATTACGAAAGCCCAGCAATCATATACTAAACAAGCTAACAAGAAAAGAAACATGAGATACATACTTGTATTTACTTCAGTTTGCATACAATAATACTCCACATACAGCTACATGAAAAGCACCTTTTGAAATCATTTATGGATATAGATTGCCTACACCTATTACTTCATTGTCAAACAAAGTTAAAGCTGGTGATAATATTGTCAATATGCATGCTACTATTTTTTATGAAGTTAAAGATATGATTACGAAAGCCCAGCAATCATATACTAAACAAGCTAACAAGAAAAGAAAAGCTATGAATTTCACAGTTGATGATTATGTTTGGTTACGAATTGAAAAGCAAAGACTACAAAGTATTGAGAAACACCATGTTGTAAAGTTAGCTCCTAGATTTTATGGACCTTCCAAAATCATTCACAAAATCAATGACAATGCCTTTAAATTAGAACTACTCCAACACTGAAAAATCCACAATACTTTTCATATCAATTTGTTACGACCTTTAGAAGGCCAATTACATGTCCACCCTGTCTATGAAAATCCTCCTTTGTTAGAATAAGAAACTGAAATACTTGAACCCGAAACAATTTTAGACATTGATAATATGACCACTAGAACTGCCATAGATATTCTAGATATTTGGTAAAATTTAAAAATCATCTTGTTAAAGAGGCCCAATGGATGTACGCTCGTGACCTAAGTGCTTACCCCTCACTGTTGGCTCCACATTGAGCTAATAGCAATTGAGGACAATTGCTATCCCACCCCAGGGGTATGATGCCAGGAGGCACATTCCACAATGGATTCCGTGAGGTTTTGCAATGGATTTCGTAAAATTATATTTATTTTTCGGGACTCGTACACAAGGTGAATTTCTTATGCAAAAAGTTGATGGGGACGCCTGTCCTTTTCGGACGTCACGTTAATTTACTGTGCAAGTAGGTGATTCCATAGCGGGTGATTCCACAAAATACATATTTAAATTAATGGACGTTTATGAGTTTAGAGTGCGCACTCATATTAAATTAAGACTAAAATAGAGTTCCAACCTATTTATTTATTTTGTAGCTGAAGACTACCAAGTATTCACTTTGGTCGGTTTAATTTTATTATTTTCTAACAATTGTGAATGATTCAGTTGATGTGTAGAGCATGCGACAGTGGCACTGGGAAGCACTGGGCGATAGCGTGTATTCAAATTATTTAGAAGAAATTATCATTTTTTATGGACACATCTTAGGCGTGGCACCAATATTTATTTTGACTCGCTTATTTATTGAAGCGCTTGACATATATTTATTATTTTGTATGTGTATGGATGCACGGTTTAAATATTCATTATTGGTCATTGTATTTGGATACAGCCGGACTCTTGGGGCATCCAACCGCTTTATTCTTTATTTGGACAAAAGCAAACACAAAAGCTAAAGCATGCTGATTGTAAATTTGGGCTATTTTTGAGCTTGGAGATGAATAAAATATTAAATGCATGCTTTGAGGAGCGCTCACACAAGGCATGGGGTGTACCCAATTGATCTGTTTGCTTCATGTCGTGCAAGTCTATTCTTTTGGATTTTGAGCTTAAAGTAGAATTCTTTGTTCTTAGTACCAATTGGTCTATTTGCTTCATGTCGTGCAAGTCTATTCTCTTGGATTTTGAGCTTAAAGTAGAATTCTTTGTTCTTGGGGACCTTCCGGTGCTCGCTATGTACACATACGACATCCGATTTGCACACCAAAGAAGGAGAGAAGTCTTAAGGATGGAGAAGCTATAGATCAAGGAGAAGCTAAAGATCAAAGAGAAGCTAAAGAATAGCCTTATAATTATCAATTTGTCTATTGTAAGTAACATTCCTCGGGCCTTTATACATCTGTAGTGCAATATTCTAACCCAAAATGTAATGATATGTCATATTGATCTTACCCATGAAAGACGATTTTTTGTTCATAGAATCATAGAGAATTATAAAGCTTGTACCAAGTCTTTCCTATTGAATTGTATTGCAATTTTGTAACTCATGATATAATGAAATCATTTTGGTCCACAAACGACGATTTGTTATTCATAGAATCATTGCAAAGCTTATACCAAGATTTTTTTAAATAGTACTTCTCAATGTGTATAATTCCATGTTTTTGGCAGCAATATCTGTGAGTAAAAAAAAGATTCAAAACTATTTGTACATGCATATTTATGGTCTAAAACTCACAACACTAGGAGACAAACCGCTCATACATGATACAGAGCTCTCAACTCTTTTTCCAATTAGAGCACCATTTACCTAGAACTTATATCCAGGAGTAACATTGTCTAAAAACTCTAAGGTCTCTTACATCCTTAAGACTCCACTTTGAAGTAATGTTCACCTCTTTTACTTCTTGTGCGGTAACTTGCAGTGTAAATTTCAATGTCTTACAATCAATGTCCAAATCTAAAGGATCCCAAGCACCCAATCTAAGTTTGTATCTTCTATAATCAAAACCTATGATAAGAGATTGTCAAGATAAATTATAGGATAAACCCAATGATTGAGGGCACACATTGCACCTTATAAAGTCACCTTTGTGGTTAGATTCCTTGACTTTCCAACATAGACCTAAAATTTTGTCCAAATCTTCCTCTGAAAATTTTCTGTTTAGCCATGAAACCTTCGTCTGTTGTAAACATGTTGTTTTAAAGCAAGCTACAAAAACATGCAAGGGTAAAAACCACGATAAGCATACTCTTCTCGAGATCCTTCCATGAGTCATAGCCTTTTGAATATCTTGAGCAATTTTGAGTTTAAACTCTCCATTGTTGCTTCATCAGGCAATCCAAAGATGAGAGGCTTGGTAATTGCAGATCTTCAAGGTATCCATACACACCTACTCTTGAAGGAATCACATATTGTGCATAATACACAAAATTTTCACTTTCATGAAAAAAACTCGTGGTCTGATTAGCATAAATAATGTCTGTAAATTCTTTATGAATGGCATGGAATATTCTGCTGAGGCTCTCCACAAGTTGCCACTCAAAACTTGTTGATGGAAACATATCTACAACCAACAATCCAGTATTTAGCATATCCTTCAAACAAAACCATATACTCACGTATATTTTACAACTCAAACTTACAGTGTGCTTACTAGAAAAAACATTTCCGTGGAGCCAAGTGCATATTTTTGGCCATATAAAAATGTTGCACCAAAGTAAACCAGCCTTGAGGCATGGTTTTAAAGGCAAAGATACGTCCCTTCCAATGATAATTGATATCCCCTTGTTTTGTTTTTTTCACTCTGTGAGAACCACTGTAAGATGGTAGCATTGTAACCCAATCATTTATAGTAAATGTTTTGGGCTCCCATTCTCCATTTGCGCTCTTGCTATACATGGTACAAGAGTTTATAGAATGAGAAGGACATCTTGTGGACACCATGTAAAAGACGAGTATGCATACAATGTGCAGAGAAAGAAACCTAAAGAGAGAGGTCAAGGAGACTGATTAAAAATACTACGAGCGCTAAGAACTTTGAAAATTCTCCCGATTCTAAAAATGGTTTGAATTAAGTTAAATTTTTTATATCTTTGTCAGAGGTTTTGTCAGGTTTTATTAGTTAATAGGGGCCGTTGGACTACCAAAGGGTTTGAAGATTTCGGCTAAATAGAAGGGGAGAGCCACAAAATGAACTCTACCATCTCAAAAGTAGAGGAGACAAGAATACCATATTTTTGTCCACATGGAAAAATCTCTTTGCCCCTTTCCTTAATCCACAGATTAACAAAAGTACCGTTTTTAACATTTTTCGGCCCTAATGCAAGATGAGAGGTTATCCCCATGATAGACTCACAGTAAAATGTCCCATATAAAAACCTTTAGTAAACATGTGCTATATATATATACACACATACAAGTTTCATACGGTCACACTTTTTGTGTGCATTGCATGTGTTCTAACATAATAATATCATGGATAATTAATTTGGCAATCTATTACATGGGTTGTAGGGACTTGAACCCCAAGGTAGCCCGAAATGCTACAATCCCTCCAACAAGTTTTAGGCAGCATAAAGTGACCCGAAATAGATGAAGATGTCAAAAACAAGGATACCTTTGAGTGTATGTGAATCCTACTACTTATGATTTAGCACATAATAAAATACAAAGCTATAATCTAAGTTAATGTGTAAACAATGTTTGCATAATATTCTGACTAACTTTGCTTCATGTTGATATTGCAATTGCCACTCCTTAAACATTACACCTTTTCTAGATCATACTATTCACATTTCATGTTTTTATAAGCTACATATACTAGCGTTCTTTTAGAGATTTGAAGTGTTCATGAAAAGGCTAGAAATATACACTTCTGAAAAAATGGACTAAAAACCCAAATAGTGATTGTTTCTTTAAATGAAAACAACCTAAGGGGATCTCAATCTTACTTACTAAAGATTTCCAGGGAGTTTTCTCCCTACTTAAATCAATATTTTTTTCTTTCAAATTTTTTAGGGTTAGTGGTACTAAACCTAAAGTGTCTAGATCAAGAATGGCTAGTCGGAAGGTACACCAGTAAGATATAAGGCTACCGACTAACAACAATCTTAACGATAAAAAATTTAATTGTCAACTGGATGGAGGTGATGGGCTTACATAGCTTATGGCATCTCACCCTCTAATACCAATCTATTTTTCATGTCTCATCTAGCTTACACCCAATTAGATCATTAATGCAGTGTTCAATTTGTCCAGTATTGCTTAGATTAGCAAGCCTTATAACAAGGTTCTACATGTATGACTCTCAAAGGAGAAAAATATGAAATGCCCTCTATAACACACTATATGCATTAAGGAAGCTAGCTCAAAACTTATAGTAATTTTGCGAAAAAATGTCAAAAAATCATCTTGGCAATTTACAAACATCAATACACAAGCATAATCACATCATTTGTTCCTTTGTTATTTGAGATGCACAAATCCAATCCTTATTTGCTTCCATATCATGTGCATGTCAAGGTGTCATAAGCAAATAGACCAAGGGAAATCACTTATAATAATATGAGCAACTCAACCCATGCCATAACTTGTTCATTACTTTCTACAACATATATAACAAATAGGATAATGATAAGGATGGTGCCTGGATTGATCTTATTCAAATAAAAGTGCAAAATGTTAGGTCTGTGGCCTCCACTACTTTGAGCAAACCTAAATTTGTAAGTCTTCCGTTTTTACTTTTGAGTTTACTTTGTTTTTAATTGAACAATATTATGCTTCAACTGTCCTTAAAACTATTAAACAATCATGAGTAGAACTAGCAAGAATGACAACCTACATAGATCTATGTGCAAGTTATCTTACACATTGGGTACTATTTCTAATAGCACTTATAATTATCCCAAACATGACTCAACCAAATATTTTGTTTCACCAAAGGATTACATATAAAGACAAATAGTATTCACGAATATTACTATTTAAAATTGGACTTTGGATTTATCTTTGTATATTATTACATTTGGATTTCAAAAATTTAACAATTATTACATTATAAAACTTACCTTCATGTAAAGAAATGTAGAGATTTACCTATATTGTGTGGACTAATGTTCATCCCATGTCAAAACACCAACATCCTTTATGAAAGAAGTGAAGAAAAGCTTAAATTACATTACTTAAAATTTCATTGAAAGTTAAGTAGCGAAGCTTCACATTTTAAAAATAAAAGAAGTGAAAAAAATTGCAAATAAATCACAATCTAGGCATTTCAATTGTAAATGGCACTAATCAAAGATGGACTCTACCGTTCACTACTTGAAATTGTATATTTATTGTTCTTTCAAAGTTTATAAAAAGAAAACCTTTAAAAACCAAAAATAAATTATAGAAATGTACAAATAAAGGAGATTCTAATCAAGAGACTTAATATATTTTCCTTGATTTTTTTAAAAAAAGAGGGGCTCTACTATCAACTACTAAAAACCATAGATCTATTATCATTTTCCTCTATTTGCTACCAAAATTGCATTGATTCTCTCTTTAACTTTAGGAAGAAGAATGGCAAAATGGCATTGACATAACATCAATCTAACCCACAAATAGAATACAATGTTCATTACTTTGTAGATACTCTAATTCAAAGTGCTCTACACCAGAATAGTTGTATTTTTGGATGCCTACTTTCTAGCCACTTTAGCATGATAGAGATGCTAGCTAGAGGTGGAGACAAAGGAGCTCTACATATGCAAAAGCCCTGCCTACTATGAGATATAAGGGTGCTTACGTTTACTTCCAATGAGTGGTTTGTCACCTTCATTAGAAAATGGCCTTCACACAATAAGAGGTGTCTAGACTATTTTCCTCAAGCACTCCATCTACATCAAGCTTTACTAACCTAATCTCAAGTAGTACCAATAAGTACACATGGAAGTAGATATAGCATACACTTATAGAAGCCTTCTCAAAGGCCCCATCACCACTAGCAAAGCCTACACCATTGAGTACAAAACCACCTAGGATGACCATTGAAAAAGCCATGGAATTGTGAAGATCTAGTCTTGCCCTTTGATTTTGGGAATTGTCTCTAGGAGTTTCTACTGATCTAGGCCATCATATCCCATCATATTCTCAAAGAGCATCAAAGATGCTAGATATGTCAAATTTCTTGTTGTTTGTTTATTTTGTTCATGACAAGACATACCATGGATTATATGAAACATTTTGGTCTAATTAAAAATTTTGGCCTTTGGTAGATGTTGATATGACTTTCCTCCTCCTCCTCCTCCTCCTCCTCCTCCTCCTCCTCCTCCTCCTCCTCCTCCTCTCTCTCTCTCTCTCTCTCTCTCTCTCTCTCTCTCTCTCTCTCTCTCTCTCTCTCTCTCTCTCTCTCTCTCTCTCTCTCTCTCTCTCTCTCTCTCTCTCTCTCTCTCTCTCTCTCTCTCTCTCTCTCTCTCTCTCTCTCTCTCTCTCTCTCTCTCTCTCTCTCTCTCTCTCTCTCTCTCTCTCCACACAGGGCATATAGACATGTAAAAACACATGCATACGCATACACATACATATGTACATAAATGCATACATTATATGTGCATGCATTTTTGCATGACAAGGATCTTTCATATTCAAAGTGCATAGGTGTGCATTTTCTCTAGGCTACTCAATTAACACAATATGTAACTTGCCATTTCTATGGCTTAACTATTTAAATTAACCTTTGGCTAAATAGCAAAGGTTGGCCAATTGATATTTATAATGCATACATAAATACATACATACATACATATATATCCTTGCAAACAATTTACATGACTTGCCTTTGTATAAAAGACTCATAAAACTACACAAGAACTCTAGAGTCAATTAAAACTACCACACCTTGATTTCCCTCAAGGCTAAGAATTAGAAGAGAATATACTTGATAATTACAAGACAATCATTTTGTTTTAAGAAACTTTTTGACACAATCAATCATTCTTATTTGAGAGTCAGACCTTTTAAGAGTGGCAAACTATGTTATTTGAAATGTATGGTCATCCTAGCTACATAAGACAACCCACAAGGTTTTTTCCTCCATGGTCTTTTACATCTCATTCTAAACCTCTACCTTCTGATTCACAACGAACCACAAAATATTCCAAGCATTGGTCTTCATTATTAGAACTTGAACAACATAATGATTTTAGTTCCTATAAGAGGGTAAGACAACTTTCTATATTAGACTTTATAAGAAGCCCAAACTTAGCCTATTGCAAGAATTTCCAAAATGATCAACCAATAAAAAAATTTCCTAGAGTTTCAATGATTATTTGCTACAATTACAATGTATATAAATAGATCTCAACACATTCATCATGCCATCACAAGATGGTGCCAAACTTATGCATGTATGATAATACAATGCCTTAAGTTAATGGCTAATCATGGACATTGAAGTCCTATATTTCACCCACAATGTTTCAAAAACAGCAAAGTAGCGATAGAAAAGCTAAAACTAACCTTGATTTGAGACTCTAACCGACTATAAACGTGTCTTACAACCTTTCAAATTTCCACGCACAAGCAAAATACATAGGCTGTGAACCCTAGAAGTAGGAAAACATATTCCACTAACAAGTTCACATGAGAAGATTGAACTCTTCCTAGTGAAACAAACACTCAAAATCAAAAGATTCAATGGATTACATTCTCTGTTTCAACAAGCCTAGCTCAAGGGATTTGAACCTTTTAAACATCATGTTTGTATACCCAAGACTAGAAATCTCCATCCAAATTACATAGTCCAAGACGTAACAAGTTTGAAATCCATTCTCATTTTGCCTTAAAAATGGCATGAACATGCTATTTAGTAATAAAGACTATTAACACCAACATTTACAATCTTGTAAACTATTAAATCTAGAGAGGCCTATAGGTCAAGCAAACAAGAAATCCTAGTTTGTCCCATGTATACTTGAAAAAACAGATAAATAAATCACCTGAGCAATATACTTTATTATCGAATGATCAAGTTTGGATTGTTGGATTATTTTCTTTGAGATTCAAATGAGATGAATTAAGAACATCTACTACCTTTGCTCTAAATCTACAAAATCACAAAATTCCTTACAACTTGGAAATTGTTACTATCCTAGAATGTGTGCTAACCTCCTTGTGTAGGCACCAATTCACTAACCCTCTTAATTAATTCTCAAATTTTGCAAGATAAAAAAGGACAATAATTGTACCATAAGCTACATATTTTGAAATTATTAAAAACCCGTGCAAATGATATAAACTCTTAAGTTTGATATATCGATGGTCTTTGTGAGGAAAAACTTTAAGATTTTAGATACCTAGCAAGGAAATATCATTGATAGATAACAAGTATATGGTTTTTACATATGACGACAAATCACCCATTACACTGGGTATGCAAACCAAGATTATTTACCTAGCTTAGGTTATTCAAGTAGTGTAAGCTTGTCTAGAATGCCTTGGAGGTTGGGATAGAACTAAAGGATACCCATTTAGTTCACTCAGGTTTGCCATCCCTTTAGCTCACCCTAGCATTTGCATTGTGATTCACATTTTTTGTATTATGTGATATGCTTCTAATAAAAAATCCCTGTACAGATTGCATTTAACCCAATGGACTTACTTATGTTACTTAGATACACACAAACTTCTCATAGTTATTATATCAAAAATAGCCATAATAAACTCATGTTAATGAAGTTTATATGACTCTTTGGCATAGTACGTGATTTGAAAAATGTAGCTCCACTCAAGTCAACATTGACATTCCATGATATATTCACCTTTGATTTTTTGACCAACCACTACTAAGAAAATACTCTCATCAATGCATGTAAGCCTCAATATACAAATCTTTATATACGCATTCTAGATAATTAGGACATTTCTAATGTAGAAAATGTCATTTCGATTCGCTAATCTCTTTTTCAATACATTTCTCTTCAAATCTAATCACCTTCTATGTAGAAGAATGTGTATCCACTACAAATATACCACGTATGATCCTCTAAATATACTACCACCCACCTCATGTGATACAATACATTTGTAACTCACGTAATATAATGCATTTGTAAAAAGTGACTAGTCACATATAATTACTCCTTTAAATGGTAAAAAAATTACTCAAATTTGGTTTTAAGTTAGTGGATGAAGAAATTGAATAAATCACCCTCTAATATGTATAATCTTTAACCAAGGAACCCTACGAAAACCCATCATTACTTCTTTGCTTATACTTTTAATTGTAATCATTTTTATATTTACTAATGGAGCGCATTTGGTGCATGGGATATTATTTTGGGTGCTATTATTGAGCGGATTTTTTGTGTATTTATGCACATGATTACATGTTTTTTTTTCATTTAATTTATGGCTTTAGACCGACACAATTATCATTTCTAGAATTAAACTGATATTTTTAGGCCCTAGCAAATATTAGATAGAGCTTTAAAATTTTTAAACAAAAGCAAGTCAATCAAATAAGAAATGAAAAAAAAATTAGCACAAAAGGCAAAGAAATAAAAATCCATAAATACATGCACAAGGAAGGCACTCACTCATGCATGAGAGACAGATCATGTGCATTCTCTTGTTCTCTCTCCTATTCCCTTGCTCTCTTGTAAATTTTCAATTGTTGATTGATTATTATTTAGTACAATGAAGGGGGATATCATTAGTATTAGAAGACAAGATAATTCGATAGGCTAGAAACATTGTGCAAGGCTTCATCCATCCATTGAAAGTTCCATTATCAAGATCATCCCTCCAACCTCTAGGTAAAACCATTATCCAATGGTTCATTCCCAAAGATTATTCTTTCTCCTACAACAGGGTAAAAAACCCTCCAATAAGGCTCAAACCAAATACCCTCATACTAGACCACAATTTGCAATCAAAAAAACCACAAACCCTACTAGTTTTGTCTTGAAATGTTGTTTTTCATTCTCTTTCCA
Organism: Lygodium microphyllum; assembly: GCF_053477565.2. Lineage (NCBI taxonomy): Eukaryota > Viridiplantae > Streptophyta > Polypodiopsida > Schizaeales > Lygodiaceae > Lygodium > Lygodium microphyllum. Next base: position 113,715,063 of record NC_141160.1, read on the forward strand.
TGCACTCTCATCTCTCTTACTCCTTTGCTGTCTTGTGAATTGTCAAATTTTGATTAATCGATCTTCAATTATAATCAAGGAAATAGCATTAGTATCATTCTACAATCCAATAGCAATGATACTACACTCTTTTATGCACATTAGACTTTACTAAGCTTTCCATTCTAAACACTAGAAAAATCAATATTATCTTAAAATAATGAGCATGTTACATATCTTTACTTTAAGGTAAGGAATATTGTCAATCACCTCTAACTTCCAATTTATTACTCCTATTGACCTCTTCCTCTTTTATGTATGAGTGAGAGCTAGTTTCTTATGTCTTATAAAAGCATTCTTAAGTTCCTTCATGGTGTTGGACTAGCATCATTATAATCGTTCGTGCCAAAACTTTTCCATGTTCCTTATAGAGTTATGGGAAGAGGAGTAATTGAGGTTATCTAAGTTGATCAAGCAATCAACTCATCTATGGAAGTCTTGGGAATTTACTTGTACAAACTTCATGTAACAAGTCTTAAACGCAACTCTTCATGTAAAATGTCTTGAAGGCAATGACTCAAAAAATATGTGTCAAGAATGACTTTCATAGAATGTTATGTAACCATAAGGCTACATATGTCAATTTATCTCAAGATAAGGGGGTTGATTTCATTATAAAGCATAACTTTATATAGCAAGGATGTTATGTCTAAGATGGTTGCATTCAAATGAGGTGTATAATAAATCTGCTCATCAGTTTATTTCAATGCCAAATTTCTCGATACATATCATTCCAAACTTATCCATGTTTGAAGACAGGACTATACATCATTGATATTTGTGGAGAATATTTTAGTTTGATTTGAAAAAATAATAAAATTTTAGTTTTAGATCCATAAGGGACACCACATTTGTGAAATTGCAAATGCACATTAGTGATGAAGAGTCTTTAATCTTACAGATATGTCTTAATTCCTAAGTTGGGCATCTCAATCCCCAACCAACTGGATCCTAGTTGCACTTAGGATTATCTAACTTCAATAGGCTATCTCAATCATGAAGGACATTGACTTTGTCATAAGGTGAAAATATACTTAGTACAAGGACCAATACTAGAACATTATTGATGCAAAAGAGTTGTTAGATAAGGTAGGGGATTCACATATTCAAAATTCGGGATATTTGTATGAAGCCAACATCCTAAATTCCACTTATATAGAAAGACTACTCTACAAAGATAATACCAAGACAAACATTCTATCACATTCTTATACATGGGCTAACCCTTTCTCCTTCTAAGCTTTGATTCATAAGCAACTTTATAGTCGAATCCTACAAAGTTCTCTAGAGCTCCGATTTTTCCCAACTCTCATTGCACATGGAATCAAAATACTTGTTAATATTTCCTACATCATGTCATGTCCCATGCCTTGAGGAGTTCATCTTCACTTTGCTTGCTCACTAATGACTCTCAAATATCATCCCTTATAATAAGCATCTTACTGTGTCCAAGTGGCTAGCATCCAACCTACTAATATACACATATGACTATGTACCACCTTAATGTGTTCATCCACACCATTTGGTTTTTTTTCTGTGTTGATACTACACAATTGTTGTAAAAAGTTAAACATTACTTAGGAAACTAATTGTTACTTAAAGAACTGCATTTTATCACCAAAACATCAATTATCTTGAATTTTTCCTAATGTGGTTATGGCCAATGGATTTATGCATGACATGGTATTCCAACCAATCATTACTTGCCACTTGAAACAATGAATCTGTGTGAAGCGCAATCCTTTACATGGTGCGAGATCATGTTGGAAGCATAAATCCACAAAGTATCCATCATGGTGATGGAGCAAGCATTAGTTAGATTGGATACATGTGCAAAATTTGCTTCGACTAGTTCAAGAAATATCTAATGTCTAAAGTCTGACATTAATGAGTTGTGGATCTTGTTATTACTATAGGAGATAGAGGGGGTGGAAAGAAAGGAAAGGAAGGGAAAGGGGAAAGGAGGGACTGGGTTTCATTTGTATTTGTTCGTTATCTTAGTTTGTGCTCCTCATGCTTTCATGTCTTTATTCATTGCCTATGACTTTGTGATATTTATGCATTTGGCAAATCATTATCCAACAACTCTTAGTCATTTCCAATATACACCAAAGAAATATTATGATTCCAGGCATATCCTTTCACACCTAACAATCGAAGATGTTTCTAATTAATACAATTATCTGAACTCTCAACTTCTCTTAAAATTTCTCCTTAACTTCACAAGTACTAATTGTTCACACCCATGATCATTTGGTATCAACAATCTAAGGAGTCATTGATAAACTCATAATCTTTTCATGATCCACTAAGTCAATTGTACCATACTAGTAATGGTACAAAACTTATATGGGATGACATTTAGCTAGCTAAATGCTCAAACCTTTTCAACTACACTTCTAGTTGGGGTTGGGGTGGGGCTAGGCTAGGCGTGCGTGCGTGCGTGCGTGCGTGCGTGCGTGCGTGCGTGCGTGCGTGTGTGTGTGTGTGTGTGTGTGTGTGTGTGTGTGTGTGTGTGTGTGTGTGTGTGTGTGTGTGTGTGTGTGTGTGTGTTGTTTTGGGATTTTGGGCAGCCAACATATCACAACTTCAGTAGTAGAACGTCTAGAAATCCCCTTCATTTACACAATTTAGTGTATAAAAGAGTACCACAAAGATGAGGATTCCACAATTGAATAGATAAAGGGTGAATTTTAAAAGTTATAAATAAGGAGTTTTTTAAATAGGCCTTGCAAATGCAACTAAGATATCAAGAGACACACATTAGAAATTTTGTACAACTTGTAGAGTCATTGCTTTCAAGATTCTCCTACATATATCAAGCTCTTTCTAAAGTCTTACTAATATATAGGGCATATATAAAACATGTTTGAGAAAGCCAACAAAAAGAAGTTCTCCTGCAATTTTCTAATGGTTGGTCTCAATTTTGTGGTTTCTTTTCTATCTCATGTGTATGAGTATCTTTAGGCTCACTATTGTGTTGGCTTCTCAAATTCCATGCTTACATCTTTATATTCTCACTTCAATAAAAGAAATAGACTAAATTATTGACTTATTAGCATAGTTTCACAAATATTTTCCAAAGTCTAAACATCATTTCTATACTTAAGCCACTTGGGATTGTGTAACATTCATTTACATAGGAAAGTGTCCACCATATTCATGAAGGGGAAATACCCATGTCAAAGCTAACATGTATAGTCAAAAAGGAGAGTTTAAATATATTCTCTCAAAATTTACTATCTATCACATTTCCCTAGTGGATACATCCTCTACAAGAGAATAACATGCTAAAGTCCTACTCGTACAAGACTTCATCTCGTATGATCTCTTTTGCTGAAAACAAGCAACACACGTAATTCTACTCTCATCTTGCATGCTCTTGAAGTAATGCATGCCTACAATTGTAGTTAAATAATGGAATATCTCCTTTTGCACTTGACAATTAAAGATATTTCTAATTGACAATCACCTCAACTCAAAGACTTCAACTTTCTCAAAAATTCTCCTTCAACTTTACAAGCTCTAATTGTTCACGCCCACGATCATTCAATATTAATAGTCTAAGGTGTCATTCATAACCTCCTCATCTAACTCAATGATCCACCAACTAAGCTGATTGTAACATATTGGTAATGGTACAAAACTTATGTAAGATGACATTTAGGCCACTCAATGCTTTAACCTTTTCAACTTGACTTCCACTATGATAATATATTTATATTTATGCTCAAGGCTAAATGTGACAAGCTCATCCATGGAGAACTTGATAGTCTTTGTAATTATCTCAACGCCATTTGTTAAATTTTGTTAAATTGTATGAGTACTCACATGAGATAATGCAATTTGCAATTTATGATTATCATAGTGGATTGGCAATGACCAACTAAGATTATTTTAATCAAACCCTCTTTTTTTTGTTGATTACCCTCATAAGTATATAAACATAGCACAAGTCCAACAACAAGAATTCTAAAAATCCACTTTATTTACATGATTTTAGCAGACATAAGAGTAACACAAAGAGGGGATTTCAATAATTGAATAAAGAAATGGTGGATTTTATTAATGATAAATGTATAGATAAGGGTTCTTTAAATTAGACCTTGCACATGTGATAGTATTAAGAGACACTGACTATTGATTTATTTCAACTTATAGAGCTATTACTTTAAATATTCTCTTATATATAGCAAGCTATTTCTAGAGTCTTACTAGTATAAAGGGAATGTATAAAAACTTGTTTGAGAAAGCCAAGAGGAGTTCTCTTACAATTTCATGATGGTTGGTCTCAATTTTGTGGTTTCTCTTCTATCTCATGTGTGTACAAGTATCTTTAGGCGAACAATTATGTTGGCTTCTCAAATGCCATGTTACATCTTTAAACTCCCACTTCTCTAAAGCAGAGACTCTACATTATTTTGACATATCAACATAGTTTCACAAATATTCTCCAAAGTCCCAACATGAATCTTGCAATTAAGTGACTTTGGATTGTGTAATATTCATTTACATAAGAAAGTGTCCACCAAATTGGTGAAGAGCACCCATGTCAAAGTTTATGTGTATACTTGAAAAACAAAGTTTAAAGATATTGTCTACTATCTATCACATTTTTCCATTAGATAAGTCCGCTAGGAGAGAATAATGTGCTAGCATCCTACTCATATAAGCCTTCATCTCATGTGGTCTCCTCAATTGAAAACAAGTGGCACACGTAATTTTACTCTCATCTTGCATGTTCTTGAAGTAATCCATGACTACAATAGGTTTGTAGCTCACTATTGAAGATCATAATTCCTCTAGGTGAGAATAATGTGCTAGCATCCTACTCATATAAGCCTTCATCTCGTGTGGTCTCCTCAATTGAAAACAAGTGGCACACGTAATTTTGCTCTCATCTTGCATGTTCTTGAAGTAATCCATGACTACAATAGGTTTGTAGCTCACTATTGAAGATCATAGTTCCTTGATGAAAATACTATACTTTATGGCACTAATTCTTAGACCAACTCTGACATCCTAGCTTATCTATCAAAGTTTATGAATCCACTTGCTACCCTTTCTTTAATGTGCATATTTTTCTCATCTTGTTACTATGCTCAAAGTCTAAAAGTATAGAAGTATATTTGATATTCATCCAAATTCTCATGTGAAGAAAGTATTTATATTGTGACATGGCACAATTACACTTTTCTCTTGAGTACTTTACCAATAACCTTTAATAGATCCTACAATGCTATATAGTACTAAGCTTATTGCATCTATATTTATTCTCTGAATGTAAAATTTAAGCAATTCCAACTATAAAAATATCACTTGCTCCATTAAATATGCATAGCTAAATTGTGTGGTCATAAACTCTTAAAAGTACAAATTATTTATGCCTAGATCAATTCTCACAAATATTACAAGTGTTATGTACCTAAAATGATGCTCCTCTATGTAGGCTACTATAAACAATATAGAATCTTAAATGATTTTGAGATTGTGGTAAAAGTAGTATGTTAAATATGATCCCCCCTAAAAATCAAGGTATGTTCATATCAATGCTTATATTTAATTTATCATTCATATACTTGACATAGTAAACCCAACTCTTATGCCTTGATACAAATATGTCATAATTGTGCATAGTATATCAAGGTATGTTCCATATATTTAGTGCTTCTTTCCGAAAAAGATGCTTACACTCCAACAAACAATATTATTCCTATGTTTCTTCTCTCACGGCTTTACATGTCTTAGTAACTCCCAACAAGGAATAGAAACTAAGACTTACGCTAATATTGAAAAGCACCACTTAGGTTGTCCAAGAAGTGCATAAAGCTCAAACTTTGAGGAAGACTAAAATATACTTTGAATGCTTTAAGATGACAATAGCACACCACTATGCTTTCCTTATTTACAACTCAAAAGTTGAAAATTTTGAACCTTGAGCAATAGCTTATGTAAAGGATATATGCACATTTTCAAGATCCTAAAGAGCTAATAAAGTATGGGCATTCCTAGGATGAAAAAGTAAATGTAATGCATGTACCAATGAAATAAACTTGGCTGCAATAAAGAAATTGGAAATGAAGACAACATAGACATTAAAGGATCGAAAAAGGTGAAATCAAGCACCCGTACCTTGGCAACAATTTAATGATATTTGATGTCCTCTCATGCATTTTGATGTAGACTTGCTCCAAAGAGAAGATTAAACTCCCCTAACTTTAAACTCTAGAATCTTTTGGTCAAGTTGATGAAGATCAAGATCATCCATTGTTGCTCCAAGCCTTCACTTTCGACTTCATACAGTGGCAACAGAACGAGTCCAAAAAGCATTGATTTATGACATTTAGAAGGCCTTCAATATGTAGCACAATTTTGAAACTCTAAGAATTCAAAATGGAATCCCCTGCTTTTAAAGGCATTTTTGCCCCAACATTGAAGATAATTCTATATTTTGCCTTTTCCATGAGGGGAGGTGCAAGCAATTCCCTTAATCTTCGTATAATCTGCATAAATCCAAGTTGTAAAGTTGGTCATGGCCAAATGAAATCTCTCAATTTGTTGATACTCACAATGATAAATGGCACTAGATCAAGGACCTAAAGCATATTATGGATAGCCAAAAATGACTTGCCCATACATCACATAAATCTTAAAATAGCATATCAACCAAACCACCACTAATGAGATGATCAAGGAAAGACATCTCCAAACTTTAAAGGAACTTCATTACTAAGACAAAAATTAATGAGTCTCACAAATAATATCCTAGCATGAAGGACTCAAAGCCTTCTAAATGGCGATTTTAATTGGTTTTGGCCTTGCTACCCTCCCATCTAAAGTTGCATAATAATTACCTCTTTGAAAATAATTCAAATGTCATCTATGGAGCTCTTTTGAATTGTCGTCACAACCACAATCCATGAGGTGTTGTGTCCACATCTTTAATCTTTAATTTATATTATAGATAGAGTGTAATCAGCCCCTTGCAAAGAGTATAAAAGGCATGTATGCCATACCCATTAAGTTAAGTCTTGGATTTATCTTCTTTATGACTTAGCTTTAAACAACATTCTAAGTTCAGATATTCCAAGCGAATTTACTCATGGAACAATTTGAAACCATTTTATTATACAAAATATGTTACACATACAACCTTGTCTCATTAATTGTAACTATGACATCATACAAGTCGAAATTGATCACCCAAGTATGATATTGGTACCACTATATTTTATATGTTATCTTAAAGAGTTCAAGAGACTCACATTGTCTACACATATTTAACACATGCAAAAAGCCATCCACAATGCTTTGAAAACAAAGCCTAAGAGTCATACGATAACACATGCCTCAATGTAAGTGAAGAGAGATTGATCATGGGACATCCTGGAATTTCAACCTAAAAAATAGATTGATCAAGACCGGTACTAAGTCATCACCCCTATACTCGTAATACTCACCTAATCATCATAGTCTTTATGTAGCTAATAATAAGAAATGTATTGATATAAAAGTAAAACCAAACCATCATGCACATAAAACTTCATACATAAAACTTAGTCAACCTATACTGTAAGGTCTAAGTGGATCTCATACTGCAAGATTGAGTCAACCTATACTATACGATCTAAGAGTAGATAGACCACTACAAGACGTTAATCTACCTCTTTTTGTCACTCTAATAAGGAAGATATTCTAATGCACTAAGCATGCCCAAATAATCCAACCACCTCCTTACCAAATGCATTGATGTTATCACCAACTCACACAAGCTTCATCTATTCCACAGTTGAGAAAAAAATAGCGTGTATAAGATTGATATTTCAAGCATCCATTCTATATCAAAACAATGATTTCTACTTGGTTTGGACACATCTCACATAATCTCTCATGGTCATATAATTCTTTAAAGTTATATGATGAGAAAACTTTGAACCTCAAAACAAGGTATGCAACACATGCCTTTGCATGATAGACATTTAATAACTTTCATTTTTCAATTCTTGTACCTTGAACTTTATAAAATTAAGATATCATTAAGACACCCTTCTATGGAAAAATCAATCTTAAATCTAGAATTTGCACAGTTTTGTAGAACCATGTCATTTATAACTTCTAGAATATGGCACAATTTTAAGATTTGTGAACTCCTAATGACAAATAAACATGTGAGGCCTAAATAAAGAGCGGAAGAGAAGGATGGACCAACCTAAGCCCATAAGGGAGGGAAAAATAGGCATCATAAAATAAAAGTTCCATGAATATGATCCAAGGCTTTACGAGCTTTAGAATAGGTTCTCTCCCCTTCATATAGTGGAGTACACATTATAGAGTACTCATGAGGCATAATCATAAGCACACGAAACATTAGCTTTTCTTACCTTTCATACCAAGAACCACAGAACCTATAACAATATGAGAAAACGCTATTTGACATCTACTTGATATAGATATAAGAAACATTGTGCTTGCTTTTATTGATAACATAGTAGAGTTGAGTAAACAATTCGAAACATTTACTCACATCATCCACTATTCTTTGATTCTAACAAAGACTTCAAAAACACTCCTATAGGACACAGGCCCATGCATTCTATTCTTATTGACCTCACAAGAGTAACACTAGTGAATATTTAGACAAAACAACACATCCATCAAAGATTATGCATCTTCTTCATTGCTCATGTGTATTGAGTAGAAGAACATTGCTCTACTATCATTATATGTAAAACAACCATTGAGAGACTCAAATTAGCTCAAAAAGAACATTTTCTTTTTTATTAGAAATATTGTTGCAAAGCCAAATGTAATGGCTATTTGCAATATATTCAAAGTCAAGTGAAGAAGAATTCCTAAGTAGATACAACTAGGCTAAAGTGGCACTAAGCAAGAGGCAAAAGAGTATATCATACGCAACACCACCAACAAGCACTCTCATTCATTAATAATAAGCATGTTTGAGATTACTATCGAACATGCTAGAAATAAGTGTGAAACACCTTCAAACATGTTTAACAAACCTCTTAGCAAAGAGGTTCAAAGATCAACTTTGCTTCAGGGGGTATGTGCACACATATGCAAGTATGCACCATGCTCTATTTGGAGGCCTCCATTGAAGCGGCATGGCACACATTGCAACATTGCTTATGCCTATTTTGCTCCTATGCTACACACATGACGATGGCATGTCATCTTGCCATTTCTTGCCAAGTAGTTAGACATCTAGGGGTTTTGCTTCCAAGATGAGGATGACCATGATATTATAAAAGATACAAGTATACATGGGTCTTCGGAAGAATGGCTTGGGTTGATACAATTCAACCACAGCATTCTATTTCTTACACTTGATTGGGTTTCAGTTTATCTAGCATACTAGAGATACTTTAAACTTGGATTCAATACCTAGGAATTATGGCCATAATGGTCACATGTAAGGTTGCTTATCGCACCATATGGCTTCTACGGCATGGCAGGTGTTGTAATCCATGATGTGGCTACTCCATGACTTAAGGCTATTTATACAACTTCAATGAACAACGATACATGGCACAACCATAGTGTAGGATGTAGCCTTGAGAAGTCTCGTTTCTCAACTTGTAGCAAAGTGGCTTTTTGATCCATTATGTGGCTTGTAAGCTTTGCCGCTCATATATGGACATATACACCTAAGAGCTCTCTCTCTCTCTCTCTCTCTCTCTCTCTCTCTCTCTCTCAAAGCACTTTTTATTATGATGATCGTTCATTATCCCAACTATGTCCAAGGAAAAGGGACTTCATCACAAAGTCTTCTCGAGAGAAATGTAAGGGGTGTGAATTATGGATGTCTTTGCTTATAGAGAAAGTGTCTAACAGCAAAGAGAGCACTTTCCATATCATCAACCGCATCGTAATAATATCTAATGGCAAATTTCGACATATTGCAAGCTTTGGCAAGTTCTCGGACTATTAAGATTTCTTCGAAAACTGCACTGTGATGTACGCTTTCCTTACACATGAAATTACCTAGAAATGGTGGTCTACCAAGCCATCGAATTTGAGATAGTACTCTCTTTGAACCTTGTATCAATGAGTTGAATCTAGACAGCCTAAAATTTCATGTATGACTTAGTTCTTGTATTCACACACACGCTCCTTTTTCTTTGTGAAACCACTATTCCAGCATATCATAAATACACAAAGGGGATAGGCTTCATGGCAAAGTAAATTCCAAAAATTTAGAAACAATGGTAAAACACACCCAAAAGAGAAGTTTCAACGTCACCATGCTGACAGCTATCATATATAGATTGCTATAATGAGTGCCGAAAGCAACTACAGGGCTGAACTGACTGAATTCCCAGATACGTGTGATTTCTTTGATCCAACTTGTCTAGAGAGCCCAAGATCTGACCCAAGTGAAGAATTTGGTTATATAAGATAGCTGAGACAAGAATCTACCAAATAACCAAAAGAATTTGCCAAATGTGTATGCAAGAAATCAGGCATGCAATTGTTGAGAAAGTTTTAGTTTTCAGTTGGTAATAAACAAAGGTGGGTGGATGGTCTCCGAAACACATTAGCATCCCAATCAAGGAGATGAGGCAATGCTACATTTCACCAATTTTGCCCCGCCAACAAAACTTTTACCATACACCTCCAAAGCAAATGCCTTTATTTTAAAGACAACTTATATTTTTCAACTTTGCTAGGATTCAACTTTCACCATTTTGATTTCTTATCTAAGTGCCACCAAAGCGCATTATCATGCTTGTCTATCCAAGGTGGATTCAATATATGCCTATAAACTTTAATTCATGTGATTGCTTGCGTGTAACAAGGGGGCACATTGCTTTCGAGTTTCATATCCCTAAGCTTGTCAATTCCATGAAGAAGAAGGATGGACTGGAAGTTTTGCAACAAAGTCCTTATTTTCGTCTAAATAGGCCAACTATGGATGCAAAGACAATCTATGACATGTGGCCCATGTAGACATGCCTATGTCACTTACCTGAACACATTTACAAAGATGAGGTCAGCAAGATTGTGACCAAAATTAGATCATTTTCCATTACTCTCAATCAGATTTTAGGCGTAAAACAGCAACCAACCAGTTTTTAGGCCATCAAATTCAATTGGCAATGCTATCCAGCGAACTAAAACTATTTTGCGATTTTAAGTTACAAAATAACCTATCATCTCTCACTATACAATCCAGCCTAGTTTGCAGAACTCACTCAGAATCACAACCCAAGTTTTCAGCCTTTAGTCTCTCACCTATCTTCCTCTTCCATGCAAAATTGTTTGAATACTGTGAGTAGTAACCAGTACTTCCATGCATCGTGTTTAGTATACTAGATTTCTATCTCTAGAAATTTGCATTGCAGTTTTCCCTTGACCACTCGCAGGAAGTGCAAACATCTCCAAACAACTTCAGATTTTGCTGAAACAGCTGTTTCCTGGAGATGACACAGCAGCTTTCTACATTTTCCATTAGCATCACTTGAAAAATTATCATTTTTGATAAAAATATATGTTTTCCAGTCTAGACAATCTTAGATTGCTGCACTAGTAGAAGCCCAAGCAGCCCAAGTTCAGCTATTGCCATTGAGGCATGCTTTCCAGTATGAAACGCCAATGTTTCAACCACTGAAGATATCTAAGAAATTCATGTTTTTAGGAGTAGTCAGTTTCCAGACCTGCATTCTGCAGACCAGCAGTGTGCATCAGCCCCGAAATTGTATTTTTATGTTTTAAGCAGCTGCAGCAATAGAGAATGGCTTCTAAAGACTCTTTTCCCCCTCCCTACCCAGTTAAATGTACCACGGTAGCATTGGCTATTCTCTTAGAGGACAGGCACAGGCTCCAGAGTAGCCATCTTGGGCACACATGGTTGGATCAGCAGACCCTGAATTAGCACATTTTCGATACTCGACTGTCACAGGGACATGATTTATATTGATCCTCTGATGGCAGGTCCAAGAAATTGTACAAGTTGTCCTAGACATATGTTGTTCCATCAGCAGATGAATAGGATCTTTTCGCAGCATAGTTCCTTTGTGGGGACAATCTTCAATGGCCTTACTGTTTATTCAAACAGTAAGATGGAGCATCAGAAGCATTTGGCTATGGTCTTTAAGAAGTTACTCAAGCATCAGTTGGCCACTGATGGCAAGAAGAGAGCTTTCTTGGAGGTAATTCACTTCTTGTGGAAACGATGGCATAAGGATGGACTTAGCCACCATGGAGGCCACTCACAGTTCAACAGCTTTGCAAAATCTGCATGATGTGCACAGTTTCCTGGGCTTATGTTCCTATTACGAGAGGTTCATCCACCACTTTGCAGAGATTGCCTCTCTTCTTCAAGCTCTAGGACAGAAGAGAGTGCCATTTAGATACAAAAGAGATTGCAGCCTTCAATCAGCTGAAGAAAAAGCCTACTTGAGATCTGGTTTTGATCCTACTTGACCTCAAAAACCTTTTATAGTACTTTGTAATGCATGTGGAAACAACATTGGAGCATCTTCTGCAAGATGATCACATGGTGGTCTATGAGAGTAGATTTTTGCAAGGTGCTGAGAAGAATTTGCAGGTTTATGAGAGAGAGTATTGGTTATCGTTGCATGCTTTCTGTGCAGAAGCACAACCTGCTAGGTGTTGATTTTGTGATTCAAACCAATGAGATACTTTCTCGCTCAAACAAATTTGTTTGAGAAGCGTATAAGATGGGCCAACTTGTTCTCCATGTTGGACTTTCAGATTGTGCATGTGGATGGAGAGAAGAATGTTGGGTCTAATGCTTTATCCAAGAAACCTAAACCTACAACTATGTTTATTTCTTATCATCGGGAATTGGATGAGATGAAGACAGCATGTGCAAGACGAAGACTTCGCAAGATTTATGATTAGTTGATTGCCCGTAACCACCATAAGTACTATACTCTCAAGGATGGCCTTTTTATGATGCACGGTCACCCATGTGTGACAAAACCATTGAGGTCAAAACCGATAATTGCCATGCTCCACTATATACAAAGCATCATGTTATTGATGCAAAGGGTGAGAGCAATGGAGTTTTTCTTTTATTGGCCAGCTTTGACATGTGACAACTTGTGAAAAGTCATTAATGGTGAGGGGACAAAGCCCTCTCTTTTCAAAGAGGCCCATGTAAAGTTATCTTCTGCATAAGTTTATCTTTCTATGGATACCATTTTGGATTGGGGACAGCCAAACACGAGCATTTTCAGTCTTGATCCATTTAATGGGGCCTAAGGTTTCTCCAATCATCTCTACTTGTGAGACAACAAGATGTGTAAGAGTGGTAATCTTCTAAAGACTTGTTCATCATCAAAGCCAGCTTTATCCCCTCAGTTACAATTCCAATGAGACAAAGCAATCCTTCCTCACATGCATCAAGGTTATTCATAAAAATGATGACTCTTGCCTTTGCCTTGACCAAGTAGCAACTTTGTTCCTTGGTTCTTTCTAAGTTTCCTCACGAGTATGATGTTATAGCCAAGGCCTTGCAGGTTCAAGTATCCTCCAAGTCACTTTGTTGTGATGCCTTGACTCCTATGGTCTACTCTCCTTGAGGAGGAATTTATTCTTCGACAATGGCAGATTTCCCACCTTGGTGTTGGTGACATTGTATCAAGTTTTGTTACTAGGTCTACCAAAAACAAGAAGAAGAGGTCTCAAGGTTATTCTTGTGGAAAGCATGGCCATCTTTCTACAAGTTGTAAAAAGAATGCTACCTCTTCCAAAAGAGAGGACCCACGTGGAGGAGGAGGGTGCTTCCAATACTTCATCAAATTCATCTTCCTCAAGCTCCTTATTTGATGCTGATGCAACATCTATAGGGCCCAAGACTCCCTTCTAGCATTCAAGATTCTACTTCTACATGCTTTCAGCCAAAGAGGGCATGAGTGGGGGTGCCGAGAGGGCATCTCAATACCATTGTCATAGCGAGAGAGTGCCTTTCCTTGTTGGCTCCTCTAATAAGGATTCTTCTTTGGATTTTATCATTTAGGACTTGGTGGTGGCCAAGTTCCATTATCTACATCTGGCTGTACCACAAACGCTTCTGCACAAACCATGCTTTTATCATGGCACTCTAGGTAAGATAATCAGACCCTTTACACTTATCATCAATTGGACAATAGGAGAAGTGCCATTGTGGAGGATAGAAGAGAAGATGAAATAAAGAAGAGATGTAGAGAGAGAGTATGGCCAAAACATAGCCCAAACAATGCTTGTCAAGAGTTCATACACAATGTAAGAGACAACTAATCACAAAATGACTGTTGTAGACGAAGAAAATCTGATCAAATAGAGGACAAACAAACCATACACAGCCAACAAATGGATAAACGAAGAAATTGCAGCCAGCAAATACAGGGATCAGCCTGAAAGTACTGGTGCCCAGGCTACAAAGGATCAGAAACGTGTTAATGCAGACAGCTGAAGCAAAAACAGAGAGTTTTAAGGCATTAAATGCTTACATACAGCAGGTAGAACAGTCACCCAAGCTGGCTGAAGGTGCAGACAGATGAACACAGGTACAGTTCATGAAAACACAAACACTCAGACCTATTAAACAGCCCACAAAAGGCATGGCAGCCCCCCCGCCCTTCCTCCTCCTCTCTCTCTCTCAGCTTGCACAAGGCTGGAATGACCCTCTCTCTCTCTCTCTCTCTCAGCTAGTAATTGTATTAACTACAAAAAAAAAGTACAAGATTACCAAATGCAAGATGCTCGATGCCATCATGTAGAAAAAGATAGAAAGTCACAGTAATTGAATAGAGGAGATTGTCATATGCCAAGGTACCAAATCCTCGCGAGGGAGGAGATCAATATACTGAATAAGATCTAACTACCAATGCAGGTGACCCTTGATTCTGGCAGTATGTTCTTGAACACATCAAAGACAAAAGCATTTGAAGTAACCCAATTATGCCAGCAACCCTCTCTCTCTCTCTCTCTCAAAAGCGTTTTTCCCACTTGCATAGGCAAGTTTTGCCAAGTGCTTGCCTTCTAATCCCATTTTTCAACATTATCCATCTTATTAAATTAATCTTCAGAATATTAATTTTGAAAATTAATTCAATACTTATTTTAGTGAACAAAAAAATAATTGCAATAGCCAATAATTAAATTGGCTATGCTAATTTGTCTCCCAAGTACTCATGAGTAATTATTAGCCCTTAGAACCACATTAATTAATTAATTAATGCCTAGTCTCTAGTGTCACTATTGACATTAATGGCCAATAATTCGGTCTAGGCCAAAATCTCACACCAGCTACCACCTAGTACTTGTCAAGTACAACTTATTGCAACTTTTGCATTTGACACTCACTAAAATCTCAGGGTGCTTGGCCCGTCATTGTGAAATAACTAACTTGCACATCACATGTGCATCTCACATTTACACATTAAATTAACAATTAATCAAATGCTAAACAAAGCATCAAAATTTTACGTCCTCATGACAAGGGTATATACAGCAATAACATCACACTCCTTGAATTATTGATCTCTCTTTTCATGTGTTGTTCAATACAATCTTCCTTTCAATTTCCTTGCCTATCTTGGCACCGAACATTTTTATCACAATACTAATATTTGTCCTAGCCTACCTATTCCTTTGTAGCTACCTTTTGTACTTCAGCCTTTCTCTCGGCTTAGGAATTTTAAACATGGCAATGTGACTATCCAACAATGAAAGTTTAATGGGTATTCCCTCTTTTGCAAAAGTTTACATGTATCAATTTTGTTACATGGCAAACTAAAACACAACTTTTGCTAAGAAGAGAGAACTTATGGGAGATGGTATCATGAGGAGGAGGATATCCCGACATCAAATAAGTGAAGGAGAAGCTATGGAAGAAGAAGAATCAAAAAGTAATTTTCATCATCGGACTTTATATAGGCGACAATCTCACTCCCCAAATGGATATGATCAAATAAGCGAAGTATCCTTAATACAAAAATCATAAACTCAAAAGTATTTTTGAAACCTCAATTTCTATACATTACATCTGGATAAAAGTACAAAGTACAAAAGATTAAACCAACGATGTTTAGAAGTAGTGTGTCACCTCAGCCATTTTTGAAGATATGGCTGCATTACTTCTCATACATTGATGAAAGTTATGTGGGTACTAATAACATTGTATGTTCATTTTCCTTGGCAAAGGACTCTAGTATGAGAATAGAGACCACATATCAACATGTGAGTATAGCAAGAATGCATAACAAAGATTACTTTTCTTAAGTTATGCCTTGGGAACTTTCCTTTGATCCTCATATTGGCCTTAAAATACTAATCCTAAAATATGGCATTCTAAAAATATGACAGCTTTTAATATTTTTAGTGCTTATTTTAAAAGCCTCAGATTGGCCTTAAAATACTAATCCTAAAATATGACATTCGAAAAATAGTAACTTCTCTGTTATGGTAATGCTTACTAAATTTGGTTGTTTCTATTTTTGACAATTCTTAATCCAAAAAAGAAGGCCATAGAGAAGAAAGAAGTGTCAAGACACTTGTCACACAAGCTTTCAAGTGTCTCACCACTTGTCACATCTTGTGATATGTTGCTAGACAATTGTCTCATGCTACTCCACTTTCCCTTTTTGCACTAACTCTCCCCTTTCTCCTATAGAAAGAACTCATTTCCTCTCATTCTATATCAATTTTCTTTGAGGTAAATTTATGTACAGTAGCTAAAGATAGCCCAAAGTTAGTTCCATCCATCTCCATCATCATACTCCACTCCATCACCATCAAATACCTCCCTCTTCTTTTGCTGTTATCTTACAACATAGCAGATCTGTAAATTCATTACAGCATCTCCTTCTCAAGCTCTTCTTCCATTACAAAATCAAGAAGTAATCCATATCAATGTATCGTTGATCCACCATGCAAAAGGGCTATTTTTCTCTCAATCTGACTCTGAATTTGTAAAGAAATTAGTTCTCTTATTCCACATCAAGTGTATGTATGTACGTGTTGCATGTACTTCTTTCACATGATCTTGTGAGAGTGTGAGTTGCTTCTCCTCACTCTCAGATGATTGATTATTGTAGTTGAGCTCATCCCTAAGGGACTCAAATTGAGTAGAAATACCTTCATCCCACACATTGGGGGGGGGGGGGGAGGTTTGCCACCTTCAACCTCAACTTATCTTCATTTCTTTATGTATATATGGTTGTAATTTTCTAAATAATTGTCACATTCAGCTTCAAGTATTCGTTTTTTCTATTTTTTCAAAAGGTTAAGACTTGGGAGATAAGCAAGTATTATAATTGCAAGCCTACTAAGTTATTCAAGACATTTACACATTCAGTGGCAAACTTTTTGTCCATGTTCTTGAGGGGACCTTTTTTTTCTAGCTTCCGATATAGACCAGCATTTAGAGACGCTTGCTAAATCTGGGTGGCACCATATGATTTTTTTTTCCCTTTATGAGAGACCTTGTCCTCAAGATAACCTGCAATACAGTGGTTAAATGACAATGTAGTGGTTGTGGATCATTGTGAGTAACCATCCTTAATCAGCTATTTCTTACACTAAAACAAGACTTTCTAAACGTCAAAGCCAATTGCACAATCCCTCATACCAGAATCATTGTGATAACTCGAACATGCAACACTATGTTGACATGGGTCTACTATTGAATAGGGCAATGCACACATTCCTACTCTATCCTATCGCCCAACAAACTCTAGAGAATATATCGTGTCTACAGCCAACCAGCACCTAAAAATTGTGAAATTCCCAACAAGAAGCCCTTACCTACCTATTCTTTTGAGTGAAACTAGTTTTCTCTTTACTCAAAAGCTAGTTTTCTGTTTTCGTCTTGTACCTTGAACCCTTGGCTTCTAAAGTGTAAATTTTGGAATCTTCTATTTTTGTACTTCATCTTGAGATTACCCCATTTGAGTCTCCCAAAGTACAAGCCAAAACATTTAAATCCATAAAAGATTTCTTAGTATTGGACAACCAGCTTAGTCTCTATCACTTCTCAAAATGTGAAGTGCTGACTCAACCATGATGAAGGCTAATACTAGTATCAAAATGGTTTTGAGATGCATCTACAAGTCAACGTAAGTAGGTTTGACAATACTAATCAAAGTAACTCTATATGCATTACATCCTTAGAAATCCAAGATGGATGCCCCAAGCATTGGCCACAAACTTGGGTCACTTCATGACTAGTGTGAATGCATTGCAGGCTAGGGCAATTAAGGAGTCTCATAAATATGAGTTTAAAGTTAAGGGCTCATTTGTGCCACATCCTGTGTGATCACCACACTTGGACTCTTAAGTCTCTAGGCACATAGGAAATTGTGTCCATACACTGGCATGGTGTGAATAGTGGTATGGAACACCAACCCTTATGGCATGAGCATGGCCCGATAATGCTACAACTGCCCAAGCTCAAGAGCTTGCACCATGGTTGTAAGGTGAGTCTAATGTCCATCCCTCTATATACGAGTATAGCTAATCTATTGTCTTGTATGATGGTTGGATTTGGGCAAGCATTGCATCAATTCAAAGTAACAACCTATTCTTCAACACATGATACAATGGCATGCACAAAAGGGCCCTTGATTTATTTATAGAACTCCTTAACCAACCTAGCCTCAAGAGGTGTTTATACCTAGTCACTAAAGTGACTCAAGGCTGTGACCAATGCCCAACCTAGATGTCTAAGGATGTAACAATGTGTATGTGTGTGCATGCAAGCCCGTGCACAAACCCCATTCCAAAAAGAGGACACCCACAAGGAGGAGGCCTGCAAAACAGGAACAAAAAAACCTAAAGAAATATGATTGAAAGAACAATTAAGAAATTGTTAACATATGATACAAGTTCTTTGAGGTGAGACAAACGCTTTAAGAAATGCCCAAAAGTCGACCAAACATCCTTTGAAAATTGAAATAGAATATAGCTAGAGTCATTGTCGCCAAAGGTTGTGAAGCATAAGTAAATGTGAATTAAAGCTCCAAAAAGTCTCAAGAAGCGTCATGAGCTGTAAAGTAAATGTAAATACAAGTTTCCAATAGTCGTACACACTACCCTTAACTAGACAAGACAAAGACCATGTGGTGTTTGTCTAGTTATATTGAAAATAGTTACTATAGAGAGAGAGGCTTTCATCAACACGATGGGTAATAGTTTTACTTGATCCCTGTTAAGTCAACTAACTCCATTGTACTCAAGTCATTCCCACTAATTTTTCATGATCTCTCTGAGGTTGTCCTATGATCTCTATTTCAATCTAATGTTAACTTAATTAATCACATTTGACGATCTTTCATGTGGCTTAATCCTAGTCATTCTCTTACTACATAAATTAGTTTAACAGCTAGATTGCACTCTTAAGCGTGTCCAAGTCTCTTTAATAGCTTAGGTACATTGCCTTACATTAATCTAACTTGGGTAAACAATCCCTCTATTTAATGTAAAACATCCTTAACTTCACATGGAACTTTCTATGTTCTTGTAAAAAAATTTGTGATCTTACTGTGGTAGCCACTTATGGCCACATTCAACACCTATAACTATGGTGGAACTAGAAGTACCTTTAGACAGACCTTAAGGTGAAGATGTTACATAGCAATTTTTTATGGGAGACTCAAGTACATATTGATATACATATAGTTACTGAAATTAAGAAGCCTTCGAATCTCTTTGTCATTTGTATTTAGCCTATCTACCATGAGACTCCAAACGTGATAGACGCTTCCACAAAGGCATTATTATTTCATTCCTGAACTGCTAATCACTACGCTCATACAGTCAGTGCAAAGAGAAACCTTGTGGTAGGCCAAAACAGTACTGCATTTTTTTCTTCACATCCTTCAAGTCAGGGACATAGATATTCAAGCCACAAAGCAATAGTCCGCAAGAGTAAACAATGTCAATGTCCTCTCCAGCTCAAGGAGAAGTCCAAAAAGCCCAAAAGAAATCGACCTAGTTACTGCCAGCCATGAACAAACTGCATCCACCTTCCAATGCACAAAGGACACAATCAAAGTCCAATAACTTCTACTTATAAAGAACTCCGAGGAGCAGCATCTTCACAATGCTCAGATTATCGCACTTTTCCACAGGTCTGCATGCTGGCAGTTTCATTGACCTCTTAAATCTATTGGACATGCCAGTTTCTTTGTATGAGGTGCCACAGCTTGTGATATGCATCTTAGCTTTTTGTGGATAATGTGGCCAGCAAAAGCAGCATACAAAGTTCAAGAGTCTTGCAGAGACAGCAACAACTCATGATGCACAGGAGCCTGCATCTGGACGGTGGTTCCAATATCCATAGCAAGATGCAAGCAGTACAGTATAGTAGCTAAGCCAAAAAATGTTGCAAAGGCAACCGAAAAGCTAGGCAGAACAATGGCAAATAAACACAAGGGCAGAGCAGCCCAGGTGGTGGAAGTCATACCAATCAGGAAAATGTCCATAATGATTTTTTATCTCCTCCATCAAGAATCAGTTTGTTTACCTCCCCATGACACTCATTGCCTTTAAGATTCAAGCATCATTCGTGATGAAGAGAGAGACTGCTATCAAGAAGGTGTTGACAGCAATAAGTCAAAAACCAAGACTACTTTGAATGTATTTATACAGGTGTCCAGATAATTTCTATACACTTACAGTTAGCCTCTTTAGATCAAATCTACACTAAGTAAGGAGTACAACTTTCTGTATTCTAGATGGTATATACAAACAGTATGTGCATTACTGCAGGGAAGGTCAAGGTTGCAGCTCAGAATATAATACCTGAGCCATAAGGAAATATTCCTTGAAAGCTGTAGGACTGACGCCTGAGTGAAATGTGCCATAGAATATATCTTCAATCAAACAGAAAAGTTCTCATATCTCATGTGAAATGTTGTCATTTTCATGAGCAGTAAATGGCAGCCTTAATCTGCAAACACAGTTGAGGTAAATTCAAGTAAGTACAAAGAGAACAAAAGAGCTGAAAATCTGTACAAGCCAGTTCATTGTGCATAATGTTTGATAGACTCACTTGTTCAAAACCATTTCGTACAAAGGTTTCAGATTACGAGGACTTTGAGATCAGCTATCAAAATGCAGGTTCCAAATACCTCAACCATGAGCAATATAGACAAGGTGTCAAGAAAAGCGCATTGCCAACGCCTTTAAGCAAGGTAAATTCAACCTATTGCAACAGAAAAAAGAGTTAAAATTCAGCTACTTCCTCAACATATCTTACATTAGCCTTATAATGAAGAACATAGCACTTTCTGATTGAATTTTCCTTGGGAAATTCTACATTTAAAAGATTGAGAACAACCTAACTGTTCTTGATCAAGTAAACATTTACATGCATGTCAAGTCCTGCTCAAGTGCTAGAAGGTATAGCTTAATGTAATTGCTACAGAAAATTTGGCTGCAGATGAAAACACATTTGAAGAGGCATCGATAACAAATCAAGCTGTGAAACAACTGCACAAGTATGTGCCATGAATTGTCAAGTGAATCTTGGTAGTTTTTATGAGCAATGCATGTTCTGCCTATTAAATGTACATTGAGGGCACATGCCCT
Source organism: Lygodium microphyllum (assembly GCF_053477565.2). Taxonomy (NCBI): domain Eukaryota; kingdom Viridiplantae; phylum Streptophyta; class Polypodiopsida; order Schizaeales; family Lygodiaceae; genus Lygodium; species Lygodium microphyllum. Next base: position 113,736,663 of record NC_141160.1, read on the forward strand.
TAAATTTATCCTCTAGACAGAGAACATCCCTGAGATTTGAAATAGCTTCATCCTAAAAACAAGAAACGATCCCTCCAACACACAAACAGTTGGGCAGTGAATGTTTTGATCATCCTTTGTTAAATCCACTCCACCATGGAGGCATTCATACACAGCTCTACCATAACTTTTGGCAGGTAGTCCCAGCTTGGCCTGAATCATACATCCTGACAAGGACTGACCACAGTTTATTCAATTTGTCCCTTTCAACATGGATATTATGAGGCGGATTGAGGGAGTCTTTACCACAACTTTGTCCCACCCAAAAGGCCCCGGCCCCCATGGCTAACCTACACATGCAGTAGGTGCCTATCTTCCTTGCAAGGGCTCTCCCACTTAATACCCTTTATATAAAGGCTCCCCCAAGCTCTTACACATTAGCCATTCTTTTGTGTATTCTTCTATTAGTACTCACTCTTGGCTAGGCTCTTATCTTGGTGCCTTCTACTTGTGTGAGCACTACTTGGTGCCTCATTTTGGAAATTCATAGTCCAGTCACTTTACTGTTTTCTTAGTTTCTGTCATAACGGACTTTATTGTCTTGACACTAACTTTGTGTACAATACTGTGATCTACTTTTTGGAACATCTTGTGATGCTGTATTTGTCACTCTTTCGCAGCCAACCTCTTCCTGCCATACTTCCATCACTTTGATTGAGAATCGAATTACACCAAACAGAAACCACACAGATTTACATCCCAAAAACTTGAAATTAAGGTGTCACCATCAAAAAATAAAAATTGATTAATAGCTTGCTTTTTTGTTGACCACTATCCAACATCCTATCTTCCATAAGATGTTATAGTTACATTAAAGTGCCCCCAGCAAAAATAAAAGGATTCAGAGACTGCTTTTACTTAGAGCACTATCCAACATCCTATCTTCCATAAGATGTTATGTTTACATATAACAGCAAACTTCTGAGCAGCTCTGAGGTTAAAATCTTCATGTATAGTCATGGGCCTACCCGCAAAGATGACAAGTCACTTTTCCAGATCAAACTTCAGCATCAATTTAAAGATCCTCGACACCTGTGCATACAATGTGGAGAGAAATTATGGAAATTCACCCAAAAAAAAAAGAGTTCACCATGTAAAGCAGCATTAATGCAAAGCACCACTTACTTTATAGAACCGCACTTGCAAGGTATTTTATGCTCCTCGTGGGGAAACTTGTAGTCATATGTAAGCTCCTCTCCAACTTGAATCTGCCTCTTAGCATATAGAAATATTTTCTTGGAGCCTTCCAGAGTGATGATTTTAGCACAACAGTTGGGCTGTTCAAAAATAAAGTGCATATATGTAAGTAATCTATCAAATAAATTCATAAGGATGCAACTTAATGCTTTATCTTGAGTATCAGCAATCTTACGTCACAGGAATGATTGATGAATCTTGCAAGGCCACCACGTTTAGTTGCATCTACCTGCACATTGAAAGTTCTACATCAAACCACATCACACTAAGCAAAAGTAAATCTGGAAACACAGGTGGAGAAAACCCTGAGGCAAAGGCTACTTTCAGGACTGAATAGATCCTCTACAAGCACTAACCACGGTTTCACTGTCAACTCGAAATAGATAACTGCTACCAATGCCCATCTTCTCATACTGCATCTCCCTGAGATCTGCTATCTGCAACCATGAAAATAATGCCAAAAGAAGGGGAAAACATCAGTGGCACGTCATGCTGGTAATAAGTCCACAAAGACTAGCTTTTAAAGTGCATTTCAATCAGCTTATCCGTAACTTTATAAATTTGAAACAGAAGCAACTAAGATTGCAACCTACAATAAACATAAGACTTGGGGGGGAATCATAATCACGAGTGTTTCCTGGATCATGTCTCTGTGAAACTGAACCTTTTCACTAGTTTTCTTGTGACACATTGCACAGTCCGCTTGTAGGAAAGGTAATACAATCAGATAGTACTGAGGATTAAATTATTCTCTCTCTCCTTCTGTGACCATTTTCTTTCCTGAAATGATACTGATTGTGTAAGGCCTAAATTGATTTAAAATAGCTTCCTGGGTGACATAGAAAACAAGCTCCTGGAAGAAGGGGTGAATTCAGTTGAAAAAGGCTTACTGCACGGCAACAAGGGCAAACCCTTTGAAGTATTTTGCAGTCCACTACATAAGTACAACTCTAATCAGCGCACACAACATTTTATTGAACAACATACAAGAGCATTTTGTTTCACAACCAAATCAGCTAATATTCTGATTACCTTTGCCCTCACAAGCTCGCCCACATACTCAATAACAAAATCGCCAGCCTCAATGTGCTCCAGGGCAAAGACACCCCAATTATGTATTTTACTCCTCTCAAACCTCAGCTTTTTCTTGCGGGCCTGCAAAGACGATAAATGCAACAATTAAGTGTCCTGTGAATTTGAAAGTGTAAGATAAATCAACAAATGGGAATACACTGTGTGACTAGACCTTTGATGTTGTAAGCTTCATTATGTCAGAGCCTTCCACAGCAGATGCCAATTTCCGGAACTGTGCACGGTTTGTTCGAGCTGTTTGCAAGCTGCTCTGAGCACCAAGCAAACTTGCATGCAAGTCCCTGTTTCGATTAAATTGAACCAGCTGAGTTCCTCCACTCTCTGGAACGTGGATTTTGGGACTTGAGTAAAAAGTCCGGGCCCACTTGTGCCACACCCACCCATCAATAGAAGTTCGGGCACAGCCATTATAGCCATGTTCTAGCAAGTTTATGGCCTGTTTTGTGCTGCCAGAGTCTGCTGCAGACTTGCCTCTTGCAACCTTCCTCTTCTTTCTGGGAGGAAATTTTCTCACCTTTTGGTGTTCAGGTTTTGATGTTATATGCATCAGTTCATTCAATGACTTCACGTGTCCTCTTTTCCTCTCAGATCCCACAAAAAATGGCTCTGATTCCCAAGGAAAGTCTTCAAGTTCAATATCTATAAACATTAAAAAAAGTTAGCAAGTACTCATGGGGTCTAAACAAGGATATTTTATTAAGTCTCAAAGGGGATCATAGTCGTAACCTATGACTTTTCAACAGAGAGCAAGCAGCTTTATACCTTTTTCATCAATCCTATCTGGCATCCCACATATTTTGTCGAAATCAATGTCATCATATAGTTCATCTATCAATTCCTGTGCTTCCATAGATGATTCTGGCTTTTCACAAATCTGCTCTAAAACTGGCTTGCTTGCATTCGAGCAACTTCCAGATATTTCACCTACCAACTCCTGTGCTTCCAGAGCTGATTCAAGCATTGGCATACTTGAATTTGAACAACTTCCAGATGGCTGAGGTCTCCTTGTCAAAGAATCAGCATCATCCAATGAGTCCCTCTCAAGCCTCTCTAGATTAACAAGTAACTCATGAGCCTTTCTAAGATAAGGTAGAACTCTTTCCTGGCATGCATTCAAGCTGCCATTATGTCCACTCTCCACTGCTGATGAATCCAATGTTGTTGTTTGTCCCTTGCTAAACTCACAAGAACGCCTCTGCTCAATTTCACTTTCAGACATGATACGTTTGAGTCCCTTATTGGAAGAGATTGTACTGTTGAAAGAACTACAAGATGTTGTCAAAACTGTGTTGCCAGAGTCTGCAACTCCCACTTTGGTAGGGCCGGAATAAACTCCAGAAATTGAAGTATCCGCCTTTGTGAAATCCAGTGATCTGGAACTGTGTGGGGGCTTAAGCCCTGTTTTTCGTCGCAAGGATACACCTGAACTATTCTGGTCCCTATTTGAGCATTGAATGGTAGCAGTGTATGAATCTAAAAAAGAAAAGTCTGAACATTCTTCTTGTGTGAGTTTTCTCTCCTCCTGATCTCCTATATGTCTAACTGTTGATAAACTCAATTTTTGAGACTCGCTTTTCATGCTCAGCCAGCATCCCAGTTTCTCGCTGATAAAAGCACCAATCATACTCTTGGAATAGTTCCTTAAAATTGCTGCATGCAGTTCTTTGTGAACCAATGCTAAGGAATCAGATGCACATTGCTGGATCTGCTGACCATTACAAACACTTACCGACGAAGATCCTGAATTTCTAACAGGCTTGTTTGGTTGCATGCTTATTGGCATTCTATTATCACGCATAGCTTCAATTTTGTGACTCAAGAAATCTTTGTGAGACATTCCTTTATGTGCGTCAATATCTTCCATGCCAGGAGGTGGAGGTTCAGGAGAACCCACAGACCAGCTTTCAATAGGAAGGCAGGACTGCAAAGACCCAACCATAGTTGTATTCCAGACTTTTGATTCCAGACCAATGGGTTTCTGGCAAGTTACAAATCCATTGACAGGATAAATCGTGGTGGCTGTTTCCTGTGGGCTATTTGAAGCAACCAGCCAGTCAACCCCCACCATTGGTTTGCCTATTGGCTGTCCTGTAAAGATTGTGGATGGAGGATCTGGACCAGGGAGACCGCACCTGGAAGGATGTTGGCAAAAACTTCCACCTTTATTTGAGTTCTTCAGAGAAAAATGGTTTATCTTTCGTGAAGGTTGAGTTTCAGCCACTACCCTACCAGCAGCTGCAGCCTCAAAACCAGGTGGAATTGCAACTTCAGGTTCTTCCAGATCTAGCGTATTAAGCTCTGCAGACTTTGCAGAGCACTGTGTTCCCGTTGAGATTGTGGACACTTGAGAAGCATTACTCACTACTGCCACTGGAGACTGACTTAAGGAGGAGGCAAACCCAGGTGGACGTTCCAAATCACCAGAACTGTCGCCTACTTTGTTCAGAGGTTCCTTTGAAACCTGCAGTTAAACCTGCCAGTCAGAGTTCAAGACCAAATGCTGATTGAAAAACAGATCTTGAAGCAATCAATAATACCTGCAGCTGCTCATTATCAAAACAGTGAGATATAGGAAAATCACTTCTAGCAGCATCTGCAACTTGGACCTGGCCACCAAGCATCCATTAATTAGCTAAAAACTTATCAAGAGAAACCCATAGATAGCCTGTAATCTTTCATGGCAACAGCATATACCTGAGTCAAATCTTGCTGCGAATAATTCAAATTACTTAAAGAAGGGAGTTTCTTAGCTGCAACGTCTTGTTTTGGAAAAGATGAACTAGTGCAAGAGACTTCTGTATGTCCAGGAGGGATTTCAGTAACCTTATCCTCCTTAGACACGAGTGAAAGTATTTGTTTGCCCATGATAGGCTCTCTTCCTAATGAAGTTTGACCGGATGCTCCAGAAGACATCTGCACTGGATCTTTCTGTGAGCAAGAACCTTGCATATTTGTACAAGGCTTAACCTGAAAAGATGGTCCTCCTAATTTTACATTGGGCTCCCCTTCTTTGTGGTTAATCTTATTGCAGCATTGCCACACCTCAAACAGATCTTTCAAAGGTACAGGTTTGAACAGCTTTCCCTGGTTAACTTGATGTATAGGAAGATCCTCAGGAAGGAATCCAATTCGTAACCCATCAATAAGTTGTTGAAGTGAATATGGACCACTCATCTTAGCATGTTCATTTAGATACATCCAGCTTAGCTCTTCAAGCATCATTTTTGGCTTTCTCTGCCTATTATCAGAGCACATTTCCGGCTGTCCAGACCCTGATGAGTTTGGAACATTGTTATGGTTCCATGGTCGATGCGGCTTAAGCTTCTTAACACATGGTTTCAAAGTTGCTTCCAAAGGTCTCTCCCTTGACCTACAGTTTAGCACAGAGAATAAAGTTGCTATACTTGAGTTGGAAAAAGAGAATTTGACAACAAATTACACAAAAATTTAAACCAAACACAACCAAAAGGTCCTTAGTCAGAAGCCTAACGATCTAAATAGTGAGACTCTTAGTGTACACAATTCCTCAACTCATCACACATGACTTCAAAGGCTAATCCTGTGGATCAACCCACAAAACAAAAAGCCTGCTACTCTGAACTAAAGGTTTTAGCATCCCCACTCAAATCATGGAAATGCCTTTTGTTGATTATTAGTTAATTAACTGCCGAAAAACAAATAAGCTACATGTCTACAATTTTCTCCTTGAGATAAAACAACACAAAAGAGAGTGCAGCACCAACCCTGCTCAAGAGCAATGGTAGCAGCAATGACGTAGCAATGAAATAACCTGAACTTGAATTTTAAAGACAATGTAGACACCATTGAGCATGTTTGATATTTACCTCCTAACATGTGAGAAATTACTCTGAATGCCAGTTCCATTAGGAATCATGGCTGTAGTAGATTTCAACTGGCTGAACCTTTTGTGGTTATGTTGCAGATCAGAATCTAAAAGCCTGGGCCTTTTTTGTATATCTGCAGTAGCAATCTGATTTGTGAATGTTGCAGCCATTCCAGCTGATTGTTGTTGATCTTGGTGGGTCTCTGATGCAGGAAAACATCTTTTTCTTCCAACAGCCTGCTGAAGAAGGTATACCATAATTGTTAGAAGCCAACCCTCCGATACCTGAGATATTGTTTAATGAAATCCGCAAATTTTGGAACTAGTTTTGTTGTGTATTTCTTCAGATTCTGATTTTTTTAATGATAAGCAGCAATTCCCATGTATGTATGCTTCAGAAGGAAGGATGCATCTATTCTTGGATAAATGCGTGTTGATTTTGCAGGGAGTGTAAACTCTAGGAGATCTACCATAAGTTTTGCCTTCACTTTCATAGGTGGTGCAGTCTCTTGGTCTCTCAATTGTAGCCATGTACAACTTTATCAAGCACTGAGGTTGACTATGTTGCACCTATTGAGGCTTGCAATGCAGCTATATGTCTTATTCGCTTACTAAGAGACTTGGGTATTGCAGAAGAAGTGCCTACATTGCACTATGATCATCAGAGTACCATTTATTTTCCCTGAGAAATGCTGCTATTTTAGACAGCTTGACTACTCAGGTCTGAACATCATAAGTTGACAACCAATTCAAAACAATCGACCCAGCAGGGATGTATACTTAAAACGACAACATAGCGGTGCAACAGACACAGACCTTCAGGGGGTGGTACCTATCAGCAGGCCTCATTGCATAAAGACTTATACAACCTCAGCAGTACACAGACTTATAAAGCCTGAGTGGTGTACATGCCCAGACTGCCTTTTTAATTTTTCCATAAATTACCTAAACAGATATGATGAGAAAAAGTGTTAAATTGGAATTTTTTGGCCAAGGTCAGAGAGCTCTCATCTTCTGCAGATTATTAGGAAAAAGGTTCTCAACTTCACCGACAACTCTATGCACAGAGCTGAATCGTTCAAAGCAATGGCCAACCTAAATTTGTATAATATCACTCCCTAAATTACCCAAAAAGTGGGAAGTATCTAAGATGCCTCTGTTGGCTGCATCCTGAAATCACTTCCCAGGTGTGACAACCTGCAAATAATAGGTCCTGGGGATTGTCGCAAGCCAAAAGTCGAGGAGCTTGATGCACCTGAGCACATGCAAGACCTGATTTTCACATTCAAGAAAGAACACCTTTTACAGGTTGTACTTGAGATTAGTATGCACACAGCAAGTCAAAAATGGAGGACCTAGGTGCACCTGAGCGAACATTAGACCTGTATTGATATTCACAAAAGAACACATTAAACAGGTTGTACTTGAGTTAATACTAAGCTCAAAATAAGAAACATAGCAGTACTAAGGAGGAGGAAAATGGGTCATCTTGCAACTGCAAGCATCGATATACTTTGCAATAAGATATCCCTTGCACAAACTTATCAAAAGGAAATAAACGAATGTTGAAAGACTTATTTGCTCAACTTTTAAAATTGGCAACAGAGAGTCAAATTCGCATTGCCAGTTATTACCTCTTGCTGTGCGAAGGTTGGTTGAAGAGGCAGCATTGTGGGCTGAGCCTGAAATGCAGAAGTGTGAGCTTGTGCAACAGCCGGCTGGTTCTGCAACAGGGTAGGCAATGCAACATCACCATTATAGCTTCCGACTGGTACCATGTCGTGAAGTGCCCCAGAGGCCTTTCTTCTCTAAAACAATCCTCTGAGAGAGGTCACAGGACTCTCTTTTTCCTTCTGTTCAAATGCTATGAACCCCAAAATCAATTGTCAACAGATCATAAAGCACCAATGCAAATCAAGCCACCACCAGGTAACAACGTCATTCACAATGTGAAAAGCCCACTTAGAGATTCTCCTTGTGGCTGATGCAAGGACGTTTGCACAGATCCTCAAAAGCTAGTCTTCCAGTAATATATAGTCGGTATTTCGGAACCTATTCCGACGATAATGAGTGATGATTTTTAAATTGCTTCCTCTGTCTCCTCCTTCTGATGAGGTGGGGACACTTACAATCCGGACTCTGTCTCTGACCATTTACAGACACCGGTAGATGCAGATGGATGAAAGGAAGGCCCCAATTATCCCTCCCAGACCACGCAAGGGCACCGGATCTTTGCAGCCCGCGTTTATCTTGCTACAAGGTTAAGCCAAACAAGTCGATTTTTCCTCGCAATAATAGAGCCCCCAATTCGCAATCCCCCAGACAAGAAGGCCAGCCTTTTTCTTATCTCAGGAATACCTTTGATCGCCCTACTCTGAAACCCCTTGCCTGATCTTCGTTGCAAGGGGCCATGAAAGGCAGATCGTGTTCTGCTACACCCAACCAACCAAGAATGAGCCGGATGGGCTAGCAAGCGAGCGGAAGTCCGATGCCCCGGGTGAGATTTATGCCTCAGAGACGGCGTGAATTTTTGTGGACAGGTTCACAGCAGAAGATAACTGACAGGAGATGAGAGGAAAAGGGGATCAAATTGTTTATGTCTGTGCATGTTTGGGGGCCGAGAGAGAGAGAGAGAGAAAGAGATGTATATATCTACTTTTCTTCTTCTTTCCGCTGCTGCTGCTGCTGCTTCTTCCTCTCCTTCCTCTGCTTCTTCTTCCTGCTGGTAGTCTATGTACACAGGAAGAAGATTCGGAGCAGGAGAAAGACGAAGCAACACAATTGGTCGCGGAAAGGTGCCGGCTCCGGTTATTTAACCACTGCCCAATCATTTAACAAACGATGTGAATAATTGCACCAAAAAACATTTTTTGGTCTCTTCTGCGCGCAACACGCTTTATAAAGACCCACACACCATAGTATCTCAAGAACAGGGTAGCCCCACCCGATCCTTAGCAGCAGAGACATGCCTCAAGCCTTCAAGGCAGGCAGCATTTGATGCCATTGCAGCCTTAATATAATATTTTGTAGAAAAACAAGAGAAGCACAGTAAGTGGACTCATGAGGCTTCGGATTGGTCCTGTTTCCATGATGGTAGTGTTTCTTGTCTTGTCACTTGTGTACAAGCAGCTAGCATGGCCCCGACAACGCCCACTACCACACTTCACAGTGTCACACGGTGCACATCATTGCGAAGCTCACGAGGCTTCACCTCGCTTGCATTGCATTTTTTTTTTTCAGTATGAATTTTTTTTAAAAGCATATCGTGGGCACAAAGACATAAATCTCAAGCTTCAATATTACCAAAGAAAAGAAGGCCAAGCACCCCATCATTCAACACAACTGAAAGTACTCTTTGTATTAGCAGTTTGCACACTCAATACATTGTACACATTCTTTCAAAACACATTGCAAAGTACATGTTGCACCCAGGAGCAGCTGAAGAACAGTAAGTGGACTCATGAGGCTTCGAATTGGTCTTGTTTCCATGATGGTCGTGTTTCTTGTCCTGTCACTTGTGTACAAGCAGCTGGCATGGCCCCGAAAACGCCCACTACCACACCTCACAGTGTCACACGATGCACATCATTGAGAAGCTCGCGAGGCTTCGCCTCGCTTGCATTGCATTTTTTTTTCAGTATGAATTTTTTTTAAAAGCATATTGTGGGCACAAAGACATAAATCTCAAGCTTTAATATTACCAAAGAAAAGAAGGCCAAGCACCCCATCATTCAACACAACTAAAAGTACTCTTTGTATTAGCAGTTTGCACACTCAATACATTGTACACATTCTTTCAAAACACATTGCAAAGTACACGTTGCACCCAACAGCATTGACTGCAACATAGCTAATGAAGGAAAAAAAACAGCATATTAAAAACTACACAACCATTCAAAAAAGTTTTCTCCTTCGTATAGGGATATTGTTTGTGAGCATTGGGGCATCCGTGACATTGTGTAGTAGTGATACTCCCATGTTTTTTCCACACAAATGATTGCGACGATCACACTCTCTGAACTTCCTCTTACCTAAAATGAACATATTAGTCATAAATGAAAGCATGTATCAAAAAGGTTTAGAAACAAAAAAAAAAAGTCGTTCCAACTACCTAAATTAGAAAAAGAAGTGCATACATCATCTCCATTAGACACAATAACACCAAGGTGCAATTGATGCATCCTAACCAAGCATGAAAGATCTATGAATTCATGATGCTCCCAACATAGAGGGATGTGCGAGGCTTGTCTTTTTTAAATCAAGAATTATTCCAATGGGGCAAAAACATAAAAACACTGGACCACATATAGTCCCATATTGTATCTCCATGAAGGCTGGATTGGTGGATTCCAAGCATGGGAGAGTTGGTAGGTGCTCAACAACACAAGCAAGGCTCCTTCGCCATAATGGGATCTAACAATAGAAAAATGTATTTTTCTTAGAGATGCATTCGAGTTTTTAATGGAGGGTAATATGTGTAGACAAGGGTAGGCATATGAAGAAGCTATTAAAAAAAGGTGAGATCTTGAGCACAGTAAGGAGTGAATAAAAAGCAAGAGAGTCCAAATTTTAGAAAGCATATTCAACATACAAACAAGTACGAAAATATTAAACTCATAGCAAGCAAAGTCGCATGAAAATTCTCATTGCAAATACATGAATACCAAATAATAAATTTTTAAGTGAACACATGCATTAAAAGATAAAACATATACATAGAGAAAGCATTGCTTATAAATTTTGAAGGATGAATACTTTTTGTGATTTGAAAATATTATATTGACTATGTGATTTGTAGGATATTTTTAAAAGTACGAAGGCAAGTGGAACGGATATAGCAACATATTCATTTCGAAAAATAACATACTTATTCCACTAACATTGAAACACACAGCATGCAAATCCTCCTTGAAAGAGTGGAGTTGTTTTCAATCTTTACTCCCATAATTGAATGGCAATCCACATTTGCAATAGCAACACACTGCTTGCAAGAAAAAAATTCAAAAGGGCAATCAAATGCGAAAACAACAAAGAGGTGTTCATAAATGTTTAGTAGTAACAAATTTCATGGTTCAATTGGATTGGACACAGCGACCCATTAACGTCAGCAACCCATTGAACCTAGCAATAGACATTTTTAAAGATGCAACTTCCTTTTTCAAGCTCATAACTTGCTCAACATTCTCCTCATTTTTGCCCAAATTATTCATCTCACTCTCTAATTGCCTTGAATCATGCCTCTCCCTCTTTAACACATTATCCATCAATTGCCTTGTTTCATACACCCCCTCTATTGCACCTTTTAACTCAAAGCGCAAATCTCCTACAACACTATGGAGTTGAAGATGTGCACTACACAACTCCCATAGTACATCATACAAGCATGTGGACCACATCTATGTTTCCTTTAAAAAGGATTGCATGGGTTGGCAAAGTAAACCTATTAATTCCTCAACTTTAGTATCAATTTTTCGAAAACCCTAAGAGGAAGAAGAATAACTTGTCGCCTCTGTAGTTTTTTTACGCTTGAGGATGCAAGGACATGCATCTTGGCCCATCTCACTTATTAGTCATGGGTATGTTAATCCCTCATCCACTAACACAAAAGACTTGGACCTAAGGAACATATAGATGCAATGTTTTCATACATCTCAAAACAACAAACCTCAATCTCTCATAGAGAACTATAGCATAGCTTTGAACAAAAGAATGTTAAAGAAACACCCAACAAAAATGAAGGAATATATACCTTGATGACCGGCCCCAAGAAGGTAAGTGTCATTGAGATGTGGTTTTCCCAATATCTTTCACATGATATAAATTCGTTGAATTGAAAGATGTTGCAAGCATATGTTTAAAAATTGCAATGTCCATAATAGGGATGGAGGATCCCCATGCTCCATCACCACGCAAAAGGCTAATCAATATAATAGAACACGATAATTACACATATACATATGCAATTAACAAAAAGAAATGGAATTGACACAACATACGGAAGTTAGTGGCAGAAGATAGGTACACAAATAAACTTAATTATAAGATACCCTTTGAAACATCTCGAGTACACAAATAAACTTAATTATAAGATACCCTTTGAAACATCTCTTAATAGACTCGCATAGTGATAAGTCTTTTCACATGATGGAAAATGGAAAAAAATTTAATCGAACTACTAAGGCAAAACATAAAATCATCTAGCTTTTTGCAATACCTCAAGGTACACATGAAGGGGATGTGATGGCAGTGGAGAAGGAGAAGTGGAAGATGCGGGAGAGAAGAGCACACACAATGTAGGTGTTGTCCACAATGTTATGACAGCCTTATTGCACTTTCATATATATATATAAATAAAGAATATGGGTGGTCACTGTACACGGGCAGGCCCAAGGGCCTTTTACCCCAACAACCTCCTACTAAATGGCCAATGGGCCAAGGAGTGAAAAAACAAAAGAAAAGAAAAGAGACAAGGTGAGGAATTATGACATCTCACCCAACGCCCAATCGGAAAGCGAGCTGTGCAATAAGTGTCGACAATCTTCGAGTCCAAGACATCCAGGAGGCAAGTGATCCCGCAGCTCCATACAATGGAGCAATCCAGCACAACTCATGAGTACAAGGCTATACATCATTATCATCAGAGTAGCACATAGCATCAGTGTGGCGCATACAAGACAATAGACAGCATCCAAACTCTCTAGAGTCAATCACTGAAAGAGAGCCAGCATCCCGGACATAAGTCAGACGGAGTCTCAAGATAGTATGTGGCCTCAGCGAAGTGGAAGACTGACATACAGCTATAGAATCAGCCATAAAGTGCACTGAACATGCATCAAGAGGCCTAAGAGGTGTCTGCGTCTCATAAAAGACAGCATGACGGCTGCGTAGAACCTACTGGGCATCCAAATCCCAAAACCTGTGAGCCGTAAAGTCACCATCTCCATAACCAAGGAGAAGACATCTACGTGACATAGGCTCATGTGGCATACTGATAGTGGCCTGACATCCAAATATCCTCTAGTGATCATAAGAGGGTCTCATACCACTCCATGCCTCATGCGGTGTAATACTGTCCAACGTCAAGCACAGCATCCTGTTAACCAAGTAGACTACCGTCTAAGGGCCTCAGTCCAAAAGCCATAAGACAATCCAGCTGTGGTAAGCATAGCAACAACCTTCGCCTGTAAGGTCATGCACATGCCATGAGCAATGCCATAATACCGTGGGCATAAGAAATCAATGCCATATTGTTGAGAAGAGATCCATAAGCTGGGAGAGATAGCATGACTCTCATAATCCATCTGCAAGCATCTAGACATGCTACCAGCAAAGTCCATAAACCTGTCAAGCATAGTAGCATCATCCTCAATCCGTACCAAAGGGTGGGTAGCATGATCCATGAAGGTCACAAAATACAATGCTCCACCAAGTGACTGGGAAGGCATAGGTCCATATACTGCAACATGGACTAGATCTAGAGGAGCATGCCTCACACAATCGCCATAAGCCAAAGAGGCTTTGCACGGACCATGAGTATAATGAGGGCAAGTAGCATGGGGAAGAGCAGGCAATAAGCCCATATCACATAAAGCATCCATCTCAATGTGTTGTACATGGCCTAGGCGACAATGCCATAACAATGCATGTGGTATCTGTGTGACTGCAACCATAGAATCTCCCACATGAGAGACATGCACTACATAATCACTGCCATATCTAGTACCTCTGGCCAATACCAAGCAACTACGATGGATTTCCATGAAGTATCCCCAAGAGAGACATAATATCTTGCACCATGCAACTAACTGACAGAGATTACGCTCTTACTGAGCGTAGGTATATGCAAGACATCACGGAGCATAAGAGAATACCCATTTGGCAAAGCCAAGTGTATATCCCTTGTACCAACAACATGACAATCCTTCTCAAGGCCCAAAGAAATACATCTGTCAACCTCCTTGTAAGAAGAGAACCAAGCTCTATGCGGAGTAACATGACAAGATGCCATACTGTCTAAAAGCCAATCAAAGGTATAGGCCGTATCACTGAGCAAGTAATCTACAGGGTAACACAATGCCAAGAGTCTAGGCTCAGTTGCATCATCATAGGTACATGCACCGTACCACTATCAACAGTGGTCTCACCTACTATATCACTAACTCTGCTCTCATGTCTAGTGTGGTGCAATCTTTTTTGCTCTCTAATCCACTTGAAGCATTTACGCTTCACATGCCCTGTCTTTCCACAATGAAAGCAAATGGAACCTATAAAACCTGTAGAAGAGGACAACTGCTCTGTAATAGCATGAGTAGGACTGTCCAATACATCCGAGGAGCTCAAAGAATCACGGGAACTCTCATAAGAGAGAATAGGCTCATCAAGAGGATTGTCTGCGTGACTAGAAGAGCCGAAAGTCGTCATAGCATACTGCAAAGGGAACTCATCCAAACCGGAAGGGGAGAACACAAAGGTATCAACCACGGATGCAAAAGCTCCCACACCACGGACAAGGCTAGTAGACAAAAGCATGACATATCCAACCAATGTAGCTCACAGCCATAAAAGCATAATCATGCCTTGGAGCCATAAATGCATAAGCATCCCCGAAACATAGGAGTATACATAACTTTGTAGTGTCTCATACCATGTACTGACATACATGTCCAGCCAAGAACGGCAGGTGGCAAATAAACCTGTAAGAATCAAGCTCCAATAAAAGCCCAAATATCTGTGTAAAAGCATCCAGGTAAGAGGCTTTGTAAAATAGATAGCAGCAGACCATGTGAATACACGGGTGGCCATAAAGATCAATTGCTCTGTGACATACGCGGGCAATAGCAACCCAAATAGCATAGATGCCATACAACAGAGAAGTAGGATGCCCATAACTATAAATCCCAAGCACTATCCAAGTCCACTAATTAGTAAGTATCCCGCATATCAAATGCAAATGAGCAATCATAGCTCAATAGGCAACTGCCAAAACAAGGGAGTAGTTCACTGCTCAATACTTGTAAGTGCATCCAAGTAATAGCCAAGATCCATAATTGGAGCATCAAATCCCATATAGCATCCAAGGTCGTAACGAAAAAAGTCAAGTCATAACAGAAAAAACTGAGTCAATGTCCAACTACTCAAGGGAATACTCAAATGAATGTCGAGACAAGCTCAAATAATTGCCATCCACAACCAAAGCATAAAGCATTCACCAAGACATCATAACCTATACTGGGTAGCTTAGGCATAAACCATGTCATGACAGTGAAATGCATGTTGCAAGGAAGTGACAGTGGACCATAAAATCGAGCTCTAATCTCATCTCAAAACAATTTCAGAGCATAGAAGAACCATGTGGCATCATCCAAATGCGTCAATACATCAACCCAAGTAGCCGGGAGCACCCCGTACGCAATAGGCATAACCTGGCAAATCATTGAATAGCTTCAGCCCTAAAGTTTCCAGCACATATAACCTCTTTAAGCTTAGCAAATTGGTGCTCAATCCAAGCTCAAATCCATAGGCAAACCATAGGCATACATTCCCATATGTATAGGCACCAATCGGGCATAATCGAGCATCAAATGCCAATATCTGTAAGCATAAAATTAAAGTAATAGGTGGCTGCCCTCTTTTGGACAGATCTGGGACTGTTCAAAACAGTCAATGTCTGAGCTAAATCAGCTCCAAATGTGTCTCACATAAGAGGCATAACATCCACAAGTGATCTGGTATCAATAGACATCAATAGAAGCACAATAAGCCATATGCATACAAATACATGTTATCTTAGACCTGAAATCTGTTGCAAAATATTTTATCATCTGAATTTGGCAAATTCAACATCACCATCGCGTCCGGAGCGTGCCAAAACCCCTACTTAGACTCTTATCTTGCCTGAATCAGGTTCCAAATGCCCGAGATATGACAAAAAGAGTGTTTTTTGAGTCATTTTTGCAAACAGGCGCAAATAAAATGTGAGCATGTTGCTGTACTTGAGGGGCCAAATCAGGGTGGGTAGGGACTAAGCAAGATCCCAATGAAGGCCTACAATAGGCCTACACAAGCCTAGGACAAGTCCAAGCAAGAGGTGAAGAGAACAAGCTTCAATGATGGAAGCTATGGCTGCCTCTTCATGAAACCCTACTGTTCATGTCAAAGAATGGCTAAGAACAAACTCATACCTCATGGGAGAGGTCGGGAAGAGATCGAAAAGCACTCCAACAATCAAGCTCTGATACCAGTTAAAGGGAATGCAATGGCAGTGGGGAAGCAAAAGTGGAAGATGTAGGAGAGAAGAGCACACACAATGTAGGTGTTGTCCACAATGTTATGACAGCCTTATTGCACTTTCATATATATATATATATATATATATATATATATACATATATGAATAAAGAATATGGGTAGTCACTGTACACAGGCAGGCCCAAGGGCCTTTTACCCCAACAACACAAAGTTTGTAGTGGGATGAGTATTCACACTCTGGTCTTTCAACAAAACCTTTATGGAACTAGCAAATCTCACTCAGCGAGCACTCGGCTAAAAGCAACATATGGTTGCCCATGAGAGAAAACTAGCATCTTGAGATACATTCCTAAGAAGGTTAATGTTTGCCCTTGAGACTTGTTAATAGTCATAGACAAAGCTAGCCTAACAAGAATGGTCTTCTATGCACGATGAAGGGCAACCGTGTTGACATTGGGATAACGATAATCCTAGGTATAAAGACAATAACACCAACACTAGTTTTGATGATAATTTCAACCTCTAGCACTTTTTGCGAAACTATTTGCTTAACAATTTTGTACCATTGTAAAGGCCCATAGTAGGATTCATGTTTCTTAGTAGCACCACTAGCACATTTTTTTTCAAGTGCAAACAATGTGGAGAAAAACCACTGCCTAGATGTATGGAGTTCAAATACTCGCTTGAGTAAAGGAGAGAATTTGCATCTATATTAGCTATAGAATTAGCACTATAATATGTATGACAACCCCTTGGCATTTCACACAAGTAAGCAATGTTCAATGCATGAACATCTTTGTTTTTAGAGGCCAAAACACCTCATCCTATGAAAAAATATGCATAGTCTTGCTAACAATGACTGTCCATGTAAATATGCATGATGAGACCATCTATGGTCGCATCTTACAAAACCATGTGTTGGAATAGCAACACAATTATTGCCATCCAAATAGTTGCAACCATCACCAATAGAGATAAGGCATTCAACAAACCCATTATTCCCATATTGCATGGAAACTCGCATATTTTGAGACAAACATAAAGCATGTATATGATTTCACAAAGGAGAAAGACAAAGGGTTGCATCAACTGTCTCTTCAGGACTACCCTTTGGCACTGCTAGCAAGATTTGGCAAAGTCTCCACCAAAGATAATGATGTCTCCTCCAAAAGGCATATCACATTTCATAATATTCCTCAATGTTCTATCCAATGCCTCGAAAGCATGTCAATGCATCATTAGTGCCTCATCCCAAATAATAAGACATGTAACCCTTAACAATTCCGCAAGCAAGCACTACACCAAAATGTTGCACTATGATGTCACTAGCATGACTTTTCCCTCACCTCTCAATTTAGTAAGCAAGCAATTGTGCAAATATGTTTTTCTTGATCCACTGGGTCCATCCAGAAAGAAAATAGTTTTACACGAGGAGGTAACAACATCAAGCACAACCAAGCATGCCCTTCCTTGACACTCATTCAAATTGGGCTCCATTGAACATGCAATGTTTTGTTGGCTAACAATGTCAACATCTTGCTCCTCATAAATCAAAGGATTACCTAAATTCGATACCAAAGACGTATCAATTTTAGGCATTCCATTGAACTATGCCAAACATCACCCATGTTGCTAGAGAATGTTTTCCAAATGCAAAAAACCTAAATTCAAAGCCAAGTCTTGAATATTTTGATATTCCCATGAGAAGAAGTCAAGCCATACATTACATTGTCTATCATGGCAACCTTAAATTGTTTCCACAATAGGCGTGACACATAGGTTCATAAAAAACCAACAATGCTGCAAAAAGTGCATGCAATTGTGTACCTGTCAAAACGATCACAATCTCCTCCATGCAAATGTCCCATTCATGGTCATTTTTTAGCAACCCTTTAGCTATGCAAGTGGCCTTAAAGGTTGGATACAAAACTACGTCAACTATGCACATGTCCTCAAATGACTTGCAACCCATGCACTCAATTAGAAGCATTCTTAAATAGTAGAGCTCTCTCGTAGAAGGAGAAACAAAATAGATATGACCACAAACATCCCCCTTTTTTTTCACTTTGTCAAAAATTTTCTTGTTGCATTCCAAAGCCATTGCTGGGGGAACTCCTAGTGCAACAACACATTTGCCTCGACACGATTCTGGTTGCAAACAAATCACTTAGTCAAAGTTGTTTGCTACATGTTGGCATTGGAAACAATGTCTCTTATATTGTGATTGTCATGGAAGGTGACAATATTTTCCTTTGGCAAGTGCACATGCAAATATATGACATTTGGCTTCTCATTATGCAACCGGTACTAAAAAATCCTCCAACATGCCTCAGATGCAAAAATGTATTGAGCATCTAAGTAAATCTGTATTTCATCAACATTTACAACCATTAGCTCCATTTGATAGGTTCCTACCTATAGAGCACAACCTTACAATCGCACAATCATGGCCTTTGTAAATATACTTATAAATGTATTTTACATTAAAAATTGTAGAACAGACCTCCACATTAATGTGTGCTCCATATTTTGTAAACAAGCAAGGATTATAAGGCACAACCCAATTGTTTTCGAGGTAGGCATGCCTAATCGTCTCCCATAATTTCTTCTCATATGAATTGGGTAACCATGATCATCTCTCCACTATGGAACTTGCAAATGTCTGTGGGTAATGCCTTGAACATCCACCATTGATCATGCATGGACTTTTGGGACCCAAATAGCCACATGGGCCATGCATGTTGCAAGCAACAATGGTTTCAAAAAGCTCGGTGAATTTGTCTTGGTTTGGAAGATCTGCACAAACCATCCTATCATAGCAACACCCTTTGGTTTGAAAACGTAATGTAATATCAATAGTGTATGCAAGCGTGACAAGACTTGCTTTTGGAACTCCACTACACTCACATACACTACAATGGACTTTATTCACAAGCATCTCCATCATGTGTTTACATTTTTTATAGAAGACTCTGGTGGTCAAGTCTGGCATGTCATGCACTGTTTGACCAGGCAACAAAGCATTCCTAATTTCCACCCACTTTGGATTACATATGAAGGTGATGAAGAGATCTAGTTTGCATCTACTATTAACTATTGCCATGGCATCTTGATATAGCTGGTATATGTGTCGAGGATGTCCTGTAAAGGATGACGAAAGAACAATGTGTTTGCCTATTGATCTCCTAGGAATAGCATCTTGCTTGTTAGTAGCAAAAATCATATCAACCAGTACTAAGTAGACCTCAGCACACAAAGTGGATTGATTAAGATGACACCATGTTAACCTCCACTACTCAATGCTTCCACTTCAAAGCTCGCCTCCCTTCAATTGGTATCAAATCTTTCTTCTTTGTGAGCTCGGCACACTCTCAGCTTCCATTCAAATACTTATAGCAATCATCTCTTTTTTAGTAGCCATAACCACTCCATTCGAGCTTCCTATCGTTGCATTCTTCCTGGGCACTCTTTGAGCGTTCTTGAGCAAGTTGGAGTAGCCCCCCATATCCCTCACCCTATTGGTGCATCATCACATTGTGTGAAACAAGCCCTTTCTTTAGCAGCAACTCACGTTTTTCATCTCCTATAGCATATCTTCTTCATTGGGTAGCTATACAAGCACTTATACACTTGGTTTTAATGCTTGGCATTTGATTTGAGTGCTAAGATTTGGTTTTGAGCACTTATAACAGTCCACGTATTGTCATAAAATAGGGCAACACTTATCTTTGATGTCTACACTCATTGCCATTGGTTGGATGATGCCCAATTATGCTCGATTGATGCTTACAATATTCAAGGATGCTATGTCATTTCTTGGAGTTGATTTTGGACAGATTTAACTACTTCATTTACTCTATTTAAGCTAATTTGGTACTAAAATACCTTGGTTTGATAGTGTATTCACTATTGTATATAGTAGGGCTGAATTGCTTTTAACAAGGATTTTATATGCCTATTGCTCCTGGCCATGATTCGGGTGTTCTATATGCACTATCGATGTGTACCATTGATGCTAGTACATTGGTATATCATATGCCCATGATTTGAGGTGGCTTTGAGCTTGATTTGAGGGTTGATTTACTCATATTTGACAATGAATTTATTGTTGTAATAACCAGGGTTGAAGCCTGTTTGGCCAGTGTATGCTCTACTCTATTGGTCACGGGTGCTTCTCGAGTGACTCATATAGCTACATGGATGTATATCGAGGTCGTCACATATCTTGTATTGCTCTAGAAGGCCTTTTGAGCTTTGATCAGGATCCATCTTGGTTGGCATTTGATTGACATTGGTCTATAGTCGCATGCTTTGTGATAATCATTATACCTATGGTCTATGCTTGACCCTTTGATACATGCTTTGATGTATATGTCAAAAATTCATGCTTCTTACATTGTCTATGTTTGATTTCCACTTGGAGCTTCAATTGGATGTTCATTTGCATAATTTTGAGCTATTGGATGCTTATTTAGGTTGTCAAAGATTTGACATGACTGTTACATGATGTAGTGGATGTTGTAGGTGATGCTTGACTAATCCCTTGCTCTGGATACTTCGTTGATATATGATCTTGGCTCCATGATGCTTTATGTATTCACATGCTATCTTTGAGCTTGGTTGCTTGGTTGACATCGATATTTCTACCATATAGGGAGCTTCATGCTATCTTTGGATATTACAAAGCTTGTGGTTTATGCAGTTGAGTTTCTTGAGTAGATGAGACTGGGATCTCTTACATGTCTATGCTCTTGATAGATACTTGTCTACATTGGATGCTTTTGGGCTGATTTGATCCATCTTCTCTTTGAGAATACACCGACCTTTGTTAGGTCCTATTAGGTAGGCATACACCTAGCTTGGCTTGCTCTCTGAGTTCTTTATGCCACCAGAGCTTGTATCCTTCTACTGACATTGATTGGTCTAACACATTTGGGTGTTTGGCTCATGATTCTTGGCTGCTATAGTGTTTTTTACATGCTCACTTCATGCAGGATCTAACCTAAAAGTCATACTTGACTTTAGATCATTGTTAATTCATTGTTTGCTCTCTTTTTCTCACTACTCTGATTTATTATAGCAAGGTGTTTTATGAGGAATGTGATGCATTTACCAAGCTTAATCATGTCATTTTGATGTACTTTTGTTACTATTTGGTGGATAGTTGGTCATTCTCTCTTATTTTCAACTTGTTTTGGCAGTGGTTTTGGCTTGTTCACTACTAATTATACCAAGTTGTTTTTTGCATAGTCTGCCTTTATTTGACTCATTATGGCTGGTCATCTCAAAGATACAACTTTGTTTAACATTGCAAAGTTGGATGGCACCAACTATGGCTACTTGAAGTCTCAGATATGGCAGGTTTTGGTGCAAAATTTGCAAATTAAACCACTAAGAAACAAAAGGTATTAAAGCCGAGAACATGGATGATGATGACTGGGCTGATTTAGATGCACTATGCAAGTCCACTATCATTTTTATCACTCTTTGAAGAGGTTCACAGTAATGTTGTTGAAGATGAATATTAGAGTGAATGGAATCTATGGGAAAAGATTTAGGAACTTTGTGCAAAGTAGAGCCGTGCTTCATAGATGTATTGGCTTAAACAATTGATGGATCTTCGCATGAAGGAGGGGATCCCATTGTTTGCTCACTTTAGCCAATCTCATTCTATCATGAAGAATCTGCTTCAACACGATTTTGAGTTTCAGGATAATCTACATCCTTTGTTTCTGCTTGGCACTTTACTTGAGTCTTGGGATGTATTTCGCATTGCAATCTGTACCAACAAACTTGATGGGCTGAAATTGAAAGATATAGAAAGTGCTCTTTTGATTGAAAAAATTAACATGAAAAACAATGATGCTTCCCGTAGTTCACATGCTTTATTCGTTAGAGGTGAGGACAGAAGTGGCAAGAAATATAATGATCATCATGTAAAGGACTCTTATAAGTCATGGTCTAAGTCACGTGGATGCAACAAGTCGTGTGGATGTAAGTCTGATCTTACAAGCCATTATTGCAGGAAAGCATGACACATACAGCTACAGTGCCATCAAATGCACGATGACAAGTGCAAATAAAAGGGGAATGAAAAAATGCAGGAGAAATCCAATGATTGCAACATTTTACCTGCAAATTCCAGTGTAAAGATTAAGGAGATAAATGTCATGTAGTCTGAGGAGCTCGATGGTGACTACATCTTAGCAGCCTCTTCATGTGATGCAACTGACCAAGGCTCATCAATCTATGCATGCACAATGTTGGCTCTTGGATTCATGTGCATCTTTTCATGTGACCCCCTACAATGAGTGGTTTCATACCTATCGTAATGTATTTACTACCGTGCGCTAAGGTGATGATCGGTCTCTTGCTATTGTTGGCATTGGTGATATCACTCTACAGTTTTCCTTTGGTAGCACTTTTGTTTTGCATAATATACATCGTGTACCCACCCTGACTAAAAGCCTTATGTCAGTTGGGTAATTTGATGATGTAGGTTATCATATATGCTTTGGTGATCCTGCATGGAAGAAACTCATGGCAGGCTTGTTCTTGCCAGAGGTGCCAAGTCTGGCAGCCCCTACACCTTGGTTGTATATGGTATTATTGACCATGTTTTGTCAATGGGTTCTATCCCACATGTATCTCTCTAGCATGCTCGTCTTAGGCATATGCCACTTAAGGGAATGAAAATGCTTAGTGATTTGTAGTATCTTTTGCCTTTTGACTACTTGCATTTTGAGTCATGTGATCATTGTTTATATGGTAGGCAGACCAGGAGTTCACATAAATGCATGGGTGAGCCTTTGGCTCTTGTGCATTCAGATGTATGTGGACCCATGCCATGTCAGTCATTAGGGGGTGTGAAGTACTTTGTCACAATTTATCTATGGAAATGGGAAAAGTTTCTTTGTCATTGATGATTTTTACAACGAATAAGCTTAGGGAAGTAGAGGGCATGCCGCCTTGCTACTATTTGCCTTACGCCATGGACAATCAGAATACATATGTATAATTCCACATTTTGGGCAGTGTTTGTTTGCTTTGTTTCCATTGGCTTGCTTTTGGCTTTATGAGTGCCATGATGACACATGTCCTGGTTGCCCATAAGTCTAGCATGCAATAGGATCTTTGGTGGAGGATACCCCTTAGCTATGGGGCCTCGTCCTAACATCATGGTGGGAACCGATTGGTAATCCATGAGGATTGGATACCCTTCTTTGTCATAATAGACAAAGGGATTTGTGTATTCATCTTCTTCTGTGGGTTCCTCTATGAAGTGGACTGGAGCATCATTGGGCAAATGTGTGATGATTAGGGGTCTAGGCATTTGTGAGGGATTGATATCTACTTGTTGTTCATCCATTTGAGGGTCTAAGGGAGCTAGAAGTGTGAATGATTATCCAAGTGGGGGTTTCCTTGGGTAGTTGATGCCTTTATTGTATTGTGGATAACAAAAATTTGGACCCAGGAGTCTTTGAGGGACTCTACAATATGCTACTCATGGTCAAAATGTCCATAGTTTTTGCATACTAATGGTGGTCTTGAACATTTTGAAGGAAGGTAATCTTCACCATAGTGCATACATCATGTTCTAGTGGTAGGGTCTTGAAATTTTAAGAGACTCTGCCATCTTAAGCAACTCTTGATGTTACTTCTTGCTAGTAGCAAGTAGTTACAGAGTCTTTTTGGTTTTGGTAGAGGTTTGTCATATGCAGTTCTCTTGTTGAGAACCTACATGCCACTTATCTTTGCTGTGTTCCTCGTGGAGATCATCCATACAGTTAGCCTTATCCAAGTCATCTTTTATGATAGAGTGGTTCAACTTAAACTTTTTAGGCAAAGCCTTGTAGGAGTTGAATTTTGAAGTTGTTTTTAGAGCATAGGAGTGGCTCAAGAGGTGTAAAAGAGCAACTTTTCATGGAAAATGAATTGAGTGCAAATCAAGGAGCTAGAGTTCTCCTAGATGCATTTCGATGACAGGAATCCAATGCAAATCTTTTTTCATCAATTAGAGATCATTTGATCCCCCATTTAATGGTCACAAGATATGGCATTGTGAAGCAACTATTGGATCCTAGAGCCGGAAAGTGCACAAGGAGGTTAGAACTAATAGATTTCGATGCCACAAAGTTAGCCATCCAGTCGGATCGGAATTTGAAGATTGTTTATCCCTCCAACGTGGCTGAAATCACTTTCGAGAAGTGTGAATGCATGGGACTTGAAGTAAACAATATGAAAGGTTAAGGCTTAAGCCTTAATCGCTTAAAATAAGCCAAAAATGTACTGTGGAGGAGGGGGGGATTCAGTTTCTTTGCGCCCCCTTTATTGGCATCTTCATGGCTCTTTGTGCCGGGACAATTGGTGAGAGATGGAAGACATGACTTTGATTTACACATTGGGTACTCCAGTTTGATTGTATGTATGTGTAATATGATGCAAGGAATAAAATTCTCTGATTTCAATCTTTCTCTCCTCACTTGCACCTTGTTCCCATGGCTGTTCTATGTGAGAGAGGGGGTAGGATGAGATGAAATATTTTGGTCCCATAATGATGCTAAAGTGTTATGGAGTGTAAATCCAAGGTTGAGGATACATCAATGGCCATGGAAGAGCATCAACAGCTTCCCAACTTTGAAATGTATACGGATTCATATGAAATTAATCATGTAAGTGCTCGTTTTTTATGTTTCATGACGATTCTTTCATGCATATTATGGAAAATGGTTTCAAATGATTGAATATGATTTCCATTGCTTAAAAAACTAGAATTCTTAGTTGATTTTTGCTATTTGTATAATTAAAATGGAAACTGAGAAAACTCGCAATATGAAAATTGAAAGATTTCGAAAAATTGAGGGTTTTATGAGTTTTTATGGTTCTTTTGGTGTTCAAATGGGGTCATAAGGAGGATAATGTTGGTTCTTGGTTCATCTAAGCTCTACATGTTTGATAGCTAGAAAGAACAATAATAAACAATAAGATAAATCATAAAAAAACAAAAAAAGAACAAATAGATTTTACGCATGGAAAATTTACAAAAAGTATGAATATGTCCATGAATGTATGGTGGGGCTAGGGCATGAGGTTTAGCCTCAAGCAATATTTTAAACGGTAGGGGGAAGGGCTGTGGAAAGTTAAGTATCATGTGGAATACCGATTTTTTGCATATCTTGACATATAGGATTTGTTTGTTTAAGTCTTAAAAAAGGTAGTAGCACGGCTTATTTCGATACTACCTTAGCAACGATGCACTACGCTAGAGTGAAATTATGAAAAGAATTGTTTGTGCACATCCACATTGTTTGATCGATAATATAATTATTTGTACACTCTATAGCATTCACTTTGCATTCATATTTTTTCATATGGTATTAAGAGAATGATCTCCTGGATGTATAGCAATTGTTTTTGAGCCATTGACCTACGTTGAGTGTGAGGATCCCTAAGTGTTGTAGGTCTAGTATTATTGTTTCTTGGGGGACTAATGTGGTAAGGATTGAATTATCTCCTAGAACATTTCATTAAAAGAGAGGAATATGTTGCATATGTGCTTTATGTTGAAACAACACATCCTGGGGCTAATCCGTGGGACATAGGAGAGCTGTAGTGGGACCATAGCGATAAGCTGGGGGGTGCTCCCTTCATTTTGTTATGAGGTGCTAGACACCATTATGTTTGGGTACTCCAATTGCTTGGAGTCAGGAAGGTTGATACATTGGATTGCGCTTTAGAAATAGTATCTACAAACACATTCTTTGGTTAAATCAATTCATAGTGTATATACGCTCCTAGGCCATGAGGCTATAGGATTGTTTAGATAAGGTTAGGAGGCCCACAGCTAGAGCCCTAGAGCCAATGTTGGGTCCATTTTTGGTCTCGAAAGGTGGTGCATTTGTCAGGAGCCATAGCTAATAAGTGGCAGTTTCCAAATCTTGGTTAATTAAGGACTAGTTAGTCAATTTATGCCAAAGAGCACTAAGACAAATCCATTATTTTTTTATAAACACTAACAAGTTGAGATCCAAAAACAAGAAAGAGTTGAATGGGCTACAGGGCGGGCTGAAATCATTAGGAGGTATTCCCCTCAACCTAGTAGCCCGATACCCCTATGAGGAAGCGGTCTTAGTGATCCATTATCACCAATATTCTATTAGGAGGAAGAGGAAGCTTGAGTGCACCCCTTCTCCCAATAAATCAGCCCACTTCAAGTGAAGTTGTAGTTGCATCGTCACAAACTCCTACAACAAATTCGATTGTTGTTATGACGCAACCTATTACAATTTCTATAGGAATGAGGGATTTGCCAGCTTTAGGATTCACTCTACCCATCTTTAATGTATTAGTAGAGAAGCATGTGGAGCTTCACATTAGCAAGTTTCAAAAACCCATGTTCAATTGTTGAATTTAGGACAAAGGACATCTAATGATGTTTTTTGATATGATGCTAAAAGGGAGGGCATATGGAATCATGGCTTAGAAGTGGGTACCATAACCACAATCAATCTATTCTTTGCATTCTTTTGAAGGAAAATTGCCCTTAAAAGAGGTGGTCAGTATTGGCTACATGTTCTAAATGTGACATGTTAAGAGCCCCATGGAAATGCTCAAGCATATGCTAAGAAGAAGAAAGAGGTCTTTCACAAGTTGTAAGCCTCTATCCTATTCCACCTACTACCATTTAAGGCTGGAGAGCTTGGCACCCTACACATGAGGTGGGCAAAGCACCATCCATGCCCCTGACACAACCCTCAGTACCCCAAAGTAGCACTTGCCCCACTGACTAGGCTAAGGAACTACCTATAGACATACCATTGTCACGTCATTCCCCCCTCGAACCTTTCGTGTCTAGCTCCCTTTCACCTCAACCACCAATAGTCCTTAGGCCTTCCTATGAGGGCTGTTCATTTCTATCAATTGCCAAGGACCTTGCTAAGAATACGAGAGATGACTTGATAACTTGCATCAAGCTCTTGGATACCACCTTCACCACATTCACTAGGAACTACGAAAGACTTGACCTCGGCTTGCTTGATGAATCCCTTTCCGCCAAGGTTTGTTTCTTATCTTGCACTTGGGAAGAATATGAGTTTATAACCGTAACATCCCCCAAAGTCTCAAAGGAGTTGATCGATAATGGTGAAATCTCAAAAGAGCACGCATTCATCAAACGATCAATAACATTCTACCACAAGCCCCAAAGGCTTGTGTCAACCGTTGAGATTGAGGAACTTACTCACCTCATTGACTCTAACTCCTCGTTCCTACAAAAATGGGATAACCTATGTCTCCAATGGGACAAATGGGGTTGCCAAATAATGACTAATGCTAAGCACCGATGTGCCATCAAGACAACTAAGTATGACTTGACTTACATAGCACCAACCTCGTTTAGGGTCTTGGCCACCACTCAATCCAAACACCTAGACGACTAGGTCTTGGCCCATCCTTACATTGATCGTATCCTTATGGAAGAAGAGCTACATGTGGCTAGCTGCATCAACTCGGGTGACTTTCTAACCGATGTCCTGACTTACATTACCTAAGTATGCATTAGCCCTCGTAATCTCGATCGCCATGCCCCTAATTTCTATAATTGGTTGATGACCAAGTAAATAACACCCTACGGTGCTCAAATGTCTTGTCTCTCCCATGTCCAATCCTAGGAAGGATGAAGGGAACCCCATAAAAGCTACAAAAGGAGACAAAAGAAATGATGACAAGGGAGGAATGGGCCGAGTTGAGGAAGGCCCAAAAAGAGTCCAAGAGGGCCGAAGATGAGAGAAAGAGAAGAGTCAAGAGAGAGGCAGAAGAGATAAAAATAAAGGAGGATGAAGACATGGTAGGGGCCATGCACATTTCTGTGGAGGAGCCCTACGGTTCCAGAGGAATGGCAACCTTGAGCCCACAGTATGAAGGCAAACCAAGGGGTAGCGCTGAAGTAGCCCCAATCATCATGAGAAAGGGAAAGGCCCCATTGCACCCCCCCTTCGACTCTCACACCTCAAACCGCCACCACCACGTCCACCACACAAGCTAACGTCTACCATCATGGACACCACCTAGCTCATGTTCATGATGCGGTTCCTAGTCACAAAAGTACAAGAGATGGTGCTAGGGATAGGAGCCAAAAGGTTGTTTGCAGTGGGCGTCGAGTCCAGGTAGGACCTAAAGTGGCAAAAGCTGGAAGTGCCCACCACAACATTGCCAACGATGCCCCCGGCCACAGACTATGATGCCTATGTGGTTGAACTCCTAACCCAACTAGAGATGGCCAAGGAAGAGAAGAAGGCCATTGCTGTGGAGCTAGAGGCCGAAAGAGAGGTTGCAGCAACCCTAAAACTAGAGATGACATGGCAAGCCTCTGAGCATCAAAAAGAAATTTAGAGCTTGAAAGAAAATAAGGCTCAAGAAAACGAAGATCGCCTAAGGCAAAAACTAGAGGATGAAGCCCAAGACTTGATGGTGGAGCAATGAAACCAAAAGTGGCTCATCTAGCAATATGTTGAGCTCCAGTAGTGAATGGCACGGGTGGAAGCTCTACATGCAGAACTATAGGGAAGCTTGCAAGAAGAAGACCAGGCACAAAAAGAACAACGCCAAGAACAAGAGGATGCCCTGGTAGTCCAGCTATGGACGACAATGGAAGAGCAACGAAGGCTGGAGAGAGAAATAGAAGCCATGTCAGAAATGAGGGATGAGGCCATCAACAAAGCCAATTGTCGTGATAAGGAGAAGACTCAGATGATGGAAATCTGGAGCGAGCAGCAACAGGCAGTAATGATGCTATCTCAAGAGATGGAGAGGGGTAAGGAAAACATGGAAGAAAAGGCACAATAGTGGGAGGAATGCAACCTTGAAAGAGTGTGGGGACTATTAGAGTGCTAGCAATATCAGAATGTGAGAGGGTGCTTGCAGAGTCTAGAGCTAAGGCCACTGAAGCGAAATCCAACACGCAGAGGCAAGCCTTTTTTAGCACTATGCTTCATGTCACACAAGTTGAAGGCGAGGACTCAGTGGAGAGAATGAGGAGGAAGCTGGAACTGACAATCAGAGCTTTAAGATATGGCTTGCAAGAGTGCACACTTCTAACTAGCACAAGCATAACCAAGGAGTAGCAACGTAGCTACTTGGGACAAGTTGGCCTCTCTATCGATGAGCTCAGGAAACTTAGATTCGAGGAACAAGAGCAGCCCCACCCACACCCAATCCAACTCCCTATGAAACAAGACACCGAGGAAGGGTCTACTGACCTCGAGCAAGCATTCAAAGAAGAACTGCAAATCAGGGAGTCCAGTCTGCCCTTACCTAATCTACCCCCAAAAGAGTCGGAGGGTATCTAAGTTCCCGAGTGTTTTATATCTGCAAGAAGAAGAAGACGGGAACTTGTGGAGCAAGCCATTCAGAGGGTGCAGGCACGGCCACAATAGCTTCTTGATGAGCCCATGCCACCACGTGAGGATCACTAACCTGTTACTGGTCGCAGGAGTTGACTATCTGGCAACAACAAGAGCTCCAATCCCGACCCTTCGAGTTCTCCTTCCTCTACCCACTGGCCTTAAACTGAGTCTTACCCTTGGAAGTAATGGAAGGAATCATTCGTTTGGGTAATACCCTAGCAAACTGATTGGTCGAGGAGTAGAACATCATCATCACCCAATGGAGGCAAGAGCCCACGGAGTACTAGTAGGACAAGGTCTATCAAGTTCCCAAAATCGTCCAAGGCTTCAAGGCGCAGCCAAAGTGGCGGAGGAGGATTTGGGACACCAATTTTGAGGCACGGATGGCCTTCTGCAGCACGCTACAAGAAGAATAGAATGATCCCGCCTACATGTGCAGACATGGAGCGGATTACGATAGGGGGTGCATGGCAGGTATGACTTTCCGAAGATCTAGAATGTTAATGTAGCAACTCTCGACAAATGCATGACCTTTAGAGTAGGGGACTTGTGCCCTTCTATTAAGTGCTTCCTCCAGGATTTCTCTTCCTGCCCAGACCTAGCCTTCATAACCACTTGTAATTACTTTAAAATCATTAGGTTTCTGCTTAAACAAAAGCCAGTAGCTGAGAAAGGCCACTTCCTCCCACTGTTTTTTGACATTAACCTAGGAATATATAGCTGTGCTATGGCTAGCCTCATGATGAGGGCAACCCTGCTTCCCTCATTTTGCATGAGGATCCTTGAAGACAAGAATGATAGCCACTATACGAGGTGCAGCCACCCTTTTTTGTCAACCACACCTCTCAATGCAAGGGCTAACATCAAGGAATACCTGTAGAGCCACACCTTCTTGACTAAATCCCTAAGACCATCTCACGACTCATCCGAGGAAGATCATGGTAGAGTTTGAGAGCACCCCTGGTGACAAAAAAAAAAAACTTTGCATGCCACAAATCACTACACCTAGTGTTTTTATACCTAGCCCCACCCCCCACGACACATGCGCAGGGCACAACACACCTAGGGAGGTACCACTCGCCTATGGTTAGACCTGTCACCCTAAGCTTCATGCACCCCACTCTCCATCTACACCAATTGAGTCCTCAAGTGTGGGATACCACCAAGGACTTGCTCAAGGTAGACCCATCTCCCAATTCCACATCAGCACCATGCACTCCACAGTCAAGCAGACACACCCCAGGTAGTGCATCTTCTTTTCCTTCCAGGTACACACGAAGGCCTTGCCACCAGCTTCAGAGACCCCACTATCCATGCAATGCCCTTCCCATCCTATGCCATGTGCCATCAAGCAAAGCACAACCAACTAAGGGGAAGATGCAACAGCCCCATCAGTAGATAGTGAATGAAGAAGCTCATTGGGAACAACGTAGGTGAACTCAGCCCACCAACGGAGAGTCAAATGATGGATCCATCTAGCATCATTTTCAATTTCAAAGATGGACATGCCCTTAACATCCCCCCAACACCAGGGATCATACCCAATGCTAGGGCCTCTCGGTTCCATAAATCCCTCCAACACCAGGGATCATATCCAATACCAAGGCCTCTAGGTTCCATAAATCCCTCCAATACTACCAAGGCCCCTACTCGGCTCAAGAGCCTTCCAATTCCATAAATCTCTCCAATAGGTCCAAAAATCACTCCAATACAAGGGCCCCTACTCGGCTCAAGAGCCTTCTAGCTCCATAAATCTCTCCCCCAGGTCCATAAATCCCTCCAATACCATGACTCATCCCAGTCTCAAGAGCCTTCTAGTCCCAAAAATCCCTCCAACACACCCTCAACATGATCTGTCCACAAACTCAAGAAGCCCCTGGCCACCCAACATTACCCTCTCACCACCACATGTCTAGGAGAGGGTGATGTTAACCCTCACACGAACAAGGTGGAAAATCGGGAAACTCTAAAGCAGAGGACAAGGCCAATGCAAAAGTGAAATGGAAGATGAAGGCGCACCAAGAAAAATATGAAAACACAAGAAGTGCAAAAAAGTCCAAAATCAAAGATAAAGGTGCACAAGAAAAAGCGCAAGTCAATACTTTTTAAAAAAAGCACAAGGCGCACCATGATTTATTTTAAGAGTGTCGGGCTCCCACTTGTGCAAATTGTAAAGGTAGATGGGCAATAGGAAGGAAGATAGGAAGATAGGAGGACAATAGACAAAAGGACTTAGGCTATGGCCGGCCATATAAAAAGGGGATGACAGTCCAAATGAGATTTAGGGCTTTGTATACAAAGTTCAAAATATGAATGAGAGCTCATTCTTTGGTGTGTGGCAAAGTGGACTCGTCTTCTCCTTTCCTTCTCTTCTCTTTGCTTGCTTGTGTGCGCTTGAGGGAGGGAGTGTGAGGGATCAAGGAGGTGAAGCTCTCCACCATCTCCTCTCTTCTTCTTCTCTTCTCTTCTCTTCTCTTCTCTTCTCTTATCTCTCATGCGGCTATGGAGGATGGAGCTTGGAGGTGGAGGTTTGAGGATGCTTGAGCTTGCATCAAGAATCGTGGAGCTATCGAAGTGTTTGAGAGTGGAAGGACTCAATCAGACATCAAGGTAAGCTCACTACATTTGTAGAGAGAGAGATACGGTGTGTCGGCTATGTGAGAGGTAGCCATTTGTGCTCGCTTGAAACGCTTGAACAATAAGCGATCTGTGGGTCTTGGTAGTAGAGCTTGTGCTTGCTTCTACATCTCTCTAGTTCACTTCTTGACAAGTGGTATCAGAGCATTGTCCTTTGATCCATTTTTCCTTCTATTTTAGTCCAAAATTTCACCATAAAAGCCAATTTCAAACAAGTACTACACATACTTGACATTGATAGTGATTAGCAAAGGTTTTCAGGATACCTATAGTTAGCAGGAGACTATATCTAGAGATCTTCAAGGGCAAATATGGTAGTGGAAGGCTAAATTCGAAAGTTTTCATCAAATTTTCATGCAATTTGGAGGTAACTAGGTCAAATGGGAGTTAACCAGGCTTATTTGGGAAACAAACTGTGGTTACTTTGAAAAGAGAGGGTTCTCTTTCCCCTTTCTTGGAGCTTCCCACATGTTTCATGGAGTCTACCATCAAGTTCTCCTCATAACTCTCACATCCCTGCTCTTCTTAACCAAGCAACACATGTTTTAGCTTCCTTGATTCAATATCTTAAGGATAACAATCTATTTTCCATAGGGAAGCTCAACCATGGAGCTAGGAAAGGCCTTGAAAAATGCGATACATTTTTCAAGCTGATTCTAGGCTGCCCCTTGTTGTACATGTTGATTCCTCAATTCCTCGCACTCCTTTAGACCTTTGGCAAGTGAAATCTTTTAGCAAACTCCAAAGATTATACTCCATTTCTGAATCTTCAACCTTCCTATAAACCCTAACTGTGTTGTCCATGGGCAGCCATGAAAGCTTCAATCGAACCACCTCTGTTGATCGCTACTTAGAGTAGGAGGACGCTTGGGTGCCAGGGGGGCTCTGGCCGTAAATCCCTCGCCTTTCGGGCCATGCACAAGAGGCCAACATGACTCGGGATTAGATCTCGAGGCCTGCATACTAGTCTACGGGCGGAATCTTGGATTAGTAATCCCTGTCGATTGCTGGATAGCCTTCGGGTGGATTATAGATAATCCTACGGGCTGGACTTTATAAATGTATTTCAAAGATAAGTATGATAACTTGTTGAAAAGGAACTTGTTTGACACTACTTTTCTATGTCAAGTGCTAAGAATACGTGAAGGAACCGGTGCCTAATGGGCTAATTAAGGAAGCTGCTTGATGCATGTCCAACTAAATGTGGTAGGTAATTAGACAACTAAAACAACCTGAGGAAAGTGCGATGGATGTGGTCATGGGTTCGTCCTACAGATGGGTGGTCCCGGTTGGCCGGGAACTTTTCTCAATCATAATGGATAGCAAGAAGATTGTTTCAAAGGAAATGAATAGCAAGGGCGCTGACCTAGAGTCAAGATTATAATAATCCCAGTTTGTGCTATTTTAGGGGAAGGGAATGGGACTATGCCTTACGGTAGAGAGGTCGAGCCTTGCATCCCTCTCGTTTCCCATTCTCCTTGAGCCAAGTGCAGTGTGAATCTGCTTCGGCCCTTGCATTTCTGCACAAAGTAGTTCACTCGGGGTTCGACGCTAGTTGCCGTTTAGGAAATGGCCATTAGGGAAAACCCTGATTCAGGTCGGTCCTAAGTGGGAACTGCCAAAATACTTTTGGTACGTGGCAGACGTGGAAAGCCCTAGATCGCAAACCCCATGACATTCCATGGAAGTGCCGAGCAGAGCTTTTCAGATTTCCTTTCCGATGGATTGCTAAGACGTGTGCTAAAGGGGAAGGTGGACACGTTACATTTGTCCATTTATTCTTGTGTAAAGCCTATCCTACATCACCTACATAGTTAGATCTCTCATGCTTTAAGTTGACATTGCAAAGATATTATTTTGAAGACATGCAAGAAATATTGTATGTTTCTGGAGATTCTATTAAGCCTACACAAGCTATATGCTAATAGACATTGTTCACCAATGGATTTCACTGTGGGATCCATGGTTCGTTTGTAATCTCTCCAAGTAATGTCGACTTTTGAGTATAGGTAGGGTTAATGATTTATCCTCTAGATATTGTTGCCCTTTCCAAATGACACATGCATATGAATTAGAATTGTCAGCTTATCACAAGGTTCACCCAATCTTTCATGTTACTAGACTCAAGGAAGTGCCAAGATTTGGTTACTCCTTGAGAAAGTTATAGATGTTTAAGATCTTTAATGTATGTCCAACATGAATGTGAGAATGTTCTTTCTTGGATTTTGTGATAGAAAATCAAGAACTGCATTGTCTTGAGTACAAGATCAAGTGGTGGAAACATGTGAGGAGAACATTACATGGGAGACATAAGCTACGCTTTAGAAGGGTTACTTGAGTTTTTTTAAAGCTTAGGAATGAGCTTTTAGGAGAACGGGGCACAACATGTGCAAGATGAGGACTTGTTTTGAAATTCTTGTCTAGCTTTATACATGTCTCCTTAGGAGCCATACATTTACCAACTTGAGTCATTGGTGCATCAAACTTAATATTAGCTTGAGTGATTGGTTCGCAATTCTAACTGGTTTAAATTAAATTTTTACATTACTTTCAATACTATGTTATGCTAATTTTCAAGTTTATTACTTGAAATTCTTAGAACTATTCATGTCACAACGTTGACTAAGATCTTTATTATATTTTAAGTTTATATTTTAGGCATCGATGCTAAGTGATTAATCGTAAATCAAGAATTTGATAATCTAGTATGAAATCATAGTTAAAACAATCTAGAGAGAAAGATAATGTGTTACTTGATGCTTTGTCATAACAGGGCCAAAAATTTATTCATGTGACAAAATCTGTATAAATATTATCCAAATGTTGTGCTTACAAGGATTAATTACATTTGATGTTATGGCTTGTATGGCCTAAAGAGATATTGTCATTGTTAACATGTTATGCTACAAAGAAGTGGTGACTACAATTTGAATATATGCCTCAAAAATCTATGCACTTAGAGAATTGTTAGGGTTAACAAAACATCCCACTATTTAGGGATTGAAACATGACATCACATGGTGTATTTATTTTACCAAAACATAATTCTAAAAGGTAAATATGTACATGGTTCGTATAGTTGTGGGATAGCTCTAA
The DNA here is from genome assembly GCF_053477565.2 of Lygodium microphyllum. Lineage (NCBI taxonomy): Eukaryota > Viridiplantae > Streptophyta > Polypodiopsida > Schizaeales > Lygodiaceae > Lygodium > Lygodium microphyllum. The sequence goes on from NC_141160.1 coordinate 113,772,219, forward strand.
TACCATGAAAACAAATAAGAGGGGAGATTGATAAAGAACCTAAGAGCATACACATAAAAGTAATGGAGAGTTGAAAACATTGAGAGATAGGGCTGAAATCTTCTTATTCTTCCACACAAAAGAATTGTCTATAGAATGATAAAAGACTAATATGAAAGCACCACAATGTATGTACATATGGTTACTAAGTGTGAACCTACTAAGGAAAGAAGAGGTGGCACAATGAATTTACCATATCCAAGGATGGACTACATGGATATAGTCTAGTTGTAGAATCATTCACTTATCCTCATATTAGTCACCTAACATGCCAATGAGTAATATCCTGTCACATCACCAAGGCATGTAGTAAATGCTAGCTCATGTAGAGGCTTGACATCTCAGAAATTTTGTTATGGATTACGCTAAGATATGAAAAAAAATCCCCTTCAAAATATATATTCAAAAATAGTTTAAAAACAAGAAAAGGCATAATCCACGTGGTCTTTGTTTCATTGTTACACTCACCCATATACATACCCAATGAGATATAGAGGTTGAGAAGCACATAAATGCTAGTATTGGAGAGTAAGAGAAGTGGAGAAAAGGCTTCAAAGGGATAGTAAAAAGAATGGTTGAAAAGGCTAGGTGCCTTTGGGTTACTTCTTTGCATGGAAAGCTTTTGTTGTGAAGCAAGACAGCCAATACTCTAAATGTTCTTGAGATACTTGTGTGACTAGAGTAGACTTGATTCAATGAGAAGTTTTGGGGAAGAAATTATGAGAAAGATTGGAGGAGAGAGGGTTTAAAGAAGTTGTAGCAAGAGAGAAGAAGCAAGAAGAAGATCAACTAATTCCAAATTGACATTCCAAGCAGAGAAAGGGGAGGAGAAGGAGAGAAGATTATCAGCAAGAGTCAATATCCAACATTAGCAATCATCCACCCTCAACACACAAGCACACTTTTATTACCTTCTTATATTTGTCTTCTTCCACTTGTAGGTTAGGCTAGCTTTCTTTATTATATTATTTTGTTTAACCTCTATTATGGCCATAAGGTCCACATGCTTCTCAGCTAATTGTTTTGTGTTGCAACCATGCTTATAAAAGATCCTTGGATGTTCATCATTTCCTTGACCACTTAGGCTATAAGCCTTGGCCATGTTAGCCACTAGGTCTCATGCCATGTTTCCCTATAGTGCTTGATGCCCCTATCTTTTGCTACTCAATCACTACTCTTAGGCCTCATCCTCATAGGTTGTTGCATTGTATCTCAGCCTTTAGGGCCCACATGGTAGCTCTCAACCATGTACAAGCCGTCTAATTATCTTGACCTATTGACAAGCCTACTATGCCTTGGCTCTCTTGGTCTTAGGGGTCTCACTAAATATATACCCTCTATATCACATGCATTCAAGGCCTATTTATAAACATCTTAATCTATGATTTTTTCTTGAATAGTACACATCCATTTTGTATTCAATCTGTAAATGACCTCTTTATATGGCATCCTTTTGTATGTTAAAGAAATTTAAAAATTGTATTTGATAAATCCATTATAATAAACCCACATTGCACACACATAAATTTATGAGTAATCCCTCCAAGCTCTTGGGTCTTAGTTTCAGCCTAGCTCACCCACAATAGGCCATATTTGTCATTGTGCTGCCTTAGTTATCTCATCTCCTAGCACATGGACACTCATTCTAATGGCCTTTGTTCTTGGACACCTCATGAAGGCAATTGCCACCTCGACTATCGCTATCAGACCAAACTTGTACCATCATTGGCTATTATTTTGGTTGTCATATGACCCTTTAGCCCACCTAAAGGACACTTTGCCCATCATTGGCTCGCCTCTCAAGCCATTAGATTGCAAGCTTGGCCTAGCTAGGTAGCTCAACCCATTATCCATAAGAGACATCCACCCTACATGCCACCTTATAATACTCAAATGCCCCCACATGGCCTTGGTCTCGTTAGCCCACTCCTTGGTTGGATAATGTCTCACCATTGACCCCATCACTTGGCTAGGGCCATATGGCCTTCTTAGCATCACTCTTACTGATTCACCTATGTGGCAACTTGGGCCTAGGCTCGTCACCTCAAGCCTTTGGCCACTATGTCCCCACCACCTCAGCCTAATTATCATCTTCATCCCACCTTATATAAATGATTGGATTGATTTATCTAGAATCATCATTGTTTTCACACAAAAAAGTACAAATTGCATATCACTTAATTGAGACACATGACTATACTAATCATGGTTTCCTTTCAGTGCCAAGTCATGAGGATCTTGAACCTAGATAGCATACTTACTGCAAACATAAGAAAAACATTGTATCTTTGTGTGCCAATTGAGCATGGGACACGGACACAAAGAAAAAAGAGCAAGCTACAAACCACTTAAGCTAGATGCATGACTATACTATTTATAATGTCCCTTCAATACCAAGCCGCAAGATTGTAAGACCTAGACACCATGCTTAGTGCAAGCATAAGGAAAGTCTTGTATCTTTGTGTGCCAAACAAGCCTCAAGCACCAACACAAAGTGAAAAGTACAAGCTACAAACCACTTAAGTCAAATGCATGACTATACTAATCATGATGTCCCTTTAGTGCTACACCATGAAGATGTGGAACCCAAACACTATGCTTAGTGTAGGCATAAGGAAAGCCTTGTATATTTGTGTGCAAAGTGAGACTTGGGACATTGACACAATATGCAAAGTATAAGCTAAGATGCATGACTAGACAAACCCATAGTGTTCCTTAGTGTCAAGCCATGAGGACATGGGATGCTGAGTGCTAACATAAGGAAAGCCTTGTGTCCTTATGTGCCAAGAAAGGCTTGGGACATTGACAAAGAGTGAAAAGTATAAGCTCTAAACCAATTGATTCAAATGCATAACTACATTAATGGTGTCCCTTCAATGCCAAGTCATGAGGACATGGAACCCAAACACTATGCTTAGTGCAAGCACAAGGAAAGCCTTATGTCTCTATGTGCCAAGTGAGGCTTAGAACACCAACACAAAGCTTTGTGTAAAGTAAGTTTGAAGCTATGAGCTATAAACAATCTAAGTTCAATGCATGACCGCACTAATCATGGTATCCTTTTAGTCCATGCCATAAAGACCTTGGATCTAGACACCACACTCAATGTTGCATAGGTCAATTCTTCGATGCCAAGCCATGTATACATATCCATGTATCCTGACATATAGAACAAACTAAAATTTGATTTTGTATAATAACAAAGCTCCAAATGGGAAGCTTGAGTTTTTATTATTGATCATATTGTGTGGCCTTTTCTTAAGTAAGGCACTTCTTAGAACTCATTGTCCATGGTTCCTTGCCTCTATGCTCACAAAAAATATTCTTTCAAAAGATAACTTATTTTGCCCTTTCATGGATCAATTTGACTCATCACTACTCTTGACTTAGTTGATGCTTCTTAATTAGATTTAACAATTATCAAGTGGTTGTTTCAAAGTGCAACAATTTTATTTCACACGCACACACCCACACGCACACACGCACACACGCACGCGCGCACACACACACACATTTATGGACTTGTTTTAGTTTTATGCATCTTCTTTTCCACTAACTTTTAAGTTTCTCCTTTGAGGAATCCCTTGTAGTGAAAAACATTACCATCTACAAAACAAAAAATACAAAAGTAGCTTTATAGAGAAAAAGATGTGTGTATAATCATAGATGAAAAAGTTACACGAGTTTTCTTATGCTTAACGGTAAAAGATATTGTTGGCTAGCTTGGCATCGAGAACCCATATGAATTATTACTTGAAGAACTAATATCAACTATTAAAAAAAGAAAAAATGAATTAAAAAACACAAAAACCTTGATTGCTTAAGGAGGCACATGTTTATGGAGAGTAAACATCACCTTACTATGGTGAGAAAATCTTTGTCGTAATCCTTATGAATACCTTGGCAAAAAGGCCTTTTAATCCAGAATCCTTTAGCTAGTCACAGTTTCAATATGCACTCTATTATATAACTCACATTACATTTCCAAATTGTTATGAGCTACACAAACATAGGTTCTTAAATAACATAATTCTAAAAAGATAACAATGAACCAAAAGTAAATATGTACTAAGGCTTTAGATGCAAAGGTTGGAATGCATATGATACATGTTATTTTATAATAGTGGTTACTCATGCCTTACAATAGTAAGAAGCTTGATGTTTCATTATCCCTTATAATACGGCAATGCCTTTTCTTAAGCAAGCCACTACATAGAACTCATCCACCATGGTTGGGTACAACATCTTCATTGGGAGCAATATGCAATTATTAACTTGAAGAAAGGTAATCATGGGAGGTAAAAACCCTAATTGTGGGGGTTTAGCTTAAAGTGTGCAAGAAAGATAAGTATAATATTTGATGTTGTGAGAATAATAGTTGAGAGATATTGGCAGGAGGGTTAGAATTCAATGACCACTAAATAATTATCTAATTATGCAAAGAAGTTTCTTGTAGCACTAACTTTCCATCAAGTCATGCAATGATGATACAAATAAATTAAAAGCACTAGATATAAGAGCAAGTAATATCATCCCAAGTATACACAACATCTTTGAGTCTACAAACGTAAAACCCTAAACCATGCTTTGTTTTGGATTCTCATAGTTGCACGAGAACCTCAAATCATGCATTTAAAAATTACATTAGGGTAATCGTATGCATCTTAGGCATCAATAGTTTATACTTTTTGTGTACTTTGCAATAACAAAGATGGGATCAATCATATAAAACATATAAATAAACACACAAATTAACATACATAAATAATAAATACACCATGTGATGTGTCCTATGTTTACTTTTGGTTCATTGTTATCTTTTTAGAATTATGTTATGGTAAAATACACCATGTACATATTTACTTTTGGTTCATTGTTATCTTTTTAGAATTATGTTATTTAAGAACCTATGTTTGTGTAGCTCATAACAATTTGGAAATGTAATGTGAGTTATATAATAGAGTGCATATTGAAACTGTGACTAGCTAAAGGATTCTGGATTAAAAGGCCTTTTTGCCAAGGTATTCATAAGGATTACGACAAAGATTTTCTCACCATAGTAAGGTGATGTTTACTCTCCATAAACATGTGCCTCCTTAAGCAATCAAGGTTTTTGTGTTTTTTAATTCATTTTTTCTTTTTTTAATAGTTGATATTAGTTCTTCAAGTAATAATTCATATGGGTTCTCGATGCCAAGCTAGCCAACAATATCTTTTACCGTTAAGCATAAGAAAACTCGTGTAACTTTTTCATCTATGATTATACACACATCTTTTTCTCTATAAAGCTACTTTTGTATTTTTTGTTTTGTAGATGGTAATGTTTTTCACTACAAGGGATTCCTCAAAGGAGAAACTTAAAAGTTAGTGGAAAAGAAGATGCATAAAACTAAAACAAGTCCATAAATGTGTGTGTGTGTGTGTGTGTGTGTGCGCGCGCGTGCGTGTGTGCGTGTGTGCGTGTGGGTGTGTGCGTGTGAAATAAAATTGTTGCACTTTGAAACAACCACTTGATAATTGTTAAATCTAATTAAGAAGCATCAACTAAGTCAAGAGTAGTGATGAGTCAAATTGATCCATGAAAGGGCAAAATAAGTTATCTTTTGAAAGAATATTTTTTGTGAGCATAGAGGCAAGGAACCATGGACAATGAGTTCTAAGAAGTGCCTTACTTAAGAAAAGGCCACACAATATGATCAATAATAAAAACTCAAGCTTCCCATTTGGAGCTTTGTTATTATACAAAATCAAATTTTAGTTTGTTCTATATGTCAGGATACATGGATATGTATACATGGCTTGGCATCGAAGAATTGACCTATGCAACATTGAGTGTGGTGTCTAGATCCAAGGTCTTTATGGCATGGACTAAAAGGATACCATGATTAGTGCGGTCATGCATTGAACTTAGATTGTTTATAGCTCATAGCTTCAAACTTACTTTACACAAAGCTTTGTGTTGGTGTTCTAAGCCTCACTTGGCACATAGAGACATAAGGCTTTCCTTGTGCTTGCACTAAGCATAGTGTTTGGGTTCCATGTCCTCATGACTTGGCATTGAAGGGACACCATTAATGTAGTTATGCATTTGAATCAATTGGTTTAGAGCTTATACTTTTCACTCTTTGTCAATGTCCCAAGCCTTTCTTGGCACATAAGGACACAAGGCTTTCCTTATGTTAGCACTCAGCATCCCATGTCCTCATGGCTTGACACTAAGGAACACTATGGGTTTGTCTAGTCATGCATCTTAGCTTATACTTTGCATATTGTGTCAATGTCCCAAGTCTCACTTTGCACACAAATATACAAGGCTTTCCTTATGCCTACACTAAGCATAGTGTTTGGGTTCCACATCTTCATGGTGTAGCACTAAAGGGACATCATGATTAGTATAGTCATGCATTTGACTTAAGTGGTTTGTAGCTTGTACTTTTCACTTTGTGTTGGTGCTTGAGGCTTGTTTGGCACACAAAGATACAAGACTTTCCTTATGCTTGCACTAAGCATGGTGTCTAGGTCTTACAATCTTGCGGCTTGGTATTGAAGGGACATTATAAATAGTATAGTCATGCATCTAGCTTAAGTGGTTTGTAGCTTGCTCTTTTTTCTTTGTGTCCGTGTCCCATGCTCAATTGGCACACAAAGATACAATGTTTTTCTTATGTTTGCAGTAAGTATGCTATCTAGGTTCAAGATCCTCATGACTTGGCACTGAAAGGAAACCATGATTAGTATAGTCATGTGTCTCAATTAAGTGATATGCAATTTGTACTTTTTTGTGTGAAAACAATGATGATTCTAGATAAATCAATCCAATCATTTATATAAGGTGGGATGAAGATGATAATTAGGCTGAGGTGGTGGGGACATAGTGGCCAAAGGCTTGAGGTGACGAGCCTAGGCCCAAGTTGCCACATAGGTGAATCAGTAAGAGTGATGCTAAGAAGGCCATATGGCCCTAGCCAAGTGATGGGGTCAATGGTGAGACATTATCCAACCAAGGAGTGGGCTAACGAGACCAAGGCCATGTGGGGGCATTTGAGTATTATAAGGTGGCATGTAGGGTGGATGTCTCTTATGGATAATGGGTTGAGCTACCTAGCTAGGCCAAGCTTGCAATCTAATGGCTTGAGAGGCGAGCCAATGATGGGCAAAGTGTCCTTTAGGTGGGCTAAAGGGTCATATGACAACCAAAATAATAGCCAATGATGGTACAAGTTTGGTCTGATAGCGATAGTCGAGGTGGCAATTGCCTTCATGAGGTGTCCAAGAACAAAGGCCATTAGAATGAGTGTCCATGTGCTAGGAGATGAGATAACTAAGGCAGCACAATGACAAATATGGCCTATTGTGGGTGAGCTAGGCTGAAACTAAGACCCAAGAGCTTGGAGGGATTACTCATAAATTTATGTGTGTGCAATGTGGGTTTATTATAATGGATTTATCAAATACAATTTTTAAATTTCTTTAACATACAAAAGGATGCCATATAAAGAGGTCATTTACAGATTGAATACAAAATGGATGTGTACTATTCAAGAAAAAATCATAGATTAAGATGTTTATAAATAGGCCTTGAATGCATGTGATATAGAGGGTATATATTTAGTGAGACCCCTAAGACCAAGAGAGCCAAGGCATAGTAGGCTTGTCAATAGGTCAAGATAATTAGACGGCTTGTACATGGTTGAGAGCTACCATGTGGGCCCTAAAGGCTGAGATACAATGCAACAACCTATGAGGATGAGGCCTAAGAGTAGTGATTGAGTAGCAAAAGATAGGGGCATCAAGCACTATAGGGAAACATGGCATGAGACCTAGTGGCTAACATGGCCAAGGCTTATAGCCTAAGTGGTCAAGGAAATGATGAACATCCAAGGATCTTTTATAAGCATGGTTGCAACACAAAACAATTAGCTGAGAAGCATGTGGACCTTATGGCCATAATAGAGGTTAAACAAAATAATATAATAAAGAAAGCTAGCCTAACCTACAAGTGGAAGAAGACAAATATAAGAAGGTAATAAAAGTGTGCTTGTGTGTTGAGGGTGGATGATTGCTAATGTTGGATATTGACTCTTGCTGATAATCTTCTCTCCTTCTCCTCCCCTTTCTCTGCTTGGAATGTCAATTTGGAATTAGTTGATCTTCTTCTTGCTTCTTCTCTCTTGCTACAACTTCTTTAAACCCTCTCTCCTCCAATCTTTCTCATAATTTCTTCCCCAAAACTTCTCATTGAATCAAGTCTACTCTAGTCACACAAGTATCTCAAGAACATTTAGAGTATTGGCTGTCTTGCTTCACAACAAAAGCTTTCCATGCAAAGAAGTAACCCAAAGGCACCTAGCCTTTTCAACCATTCTTTTTACTATCCCTTTGAAGCCTTTTCTCCACTTCTCTTACTCTCCAATACTAGCATTTATGTGCTTCTCAACCTCTATATCTCATTGGGTATGTATATGGGTGAGTGTAACAATGAAACAAAGACCACGTGGATTATGCCTTTTCTTGTTTTTAAACTATTTTTGAATATATATTTTGAAGGGGATTTTTTTTCATATCTTAGAGTAATCCATAACAAAATTTCTGAGATGTCAAGCCTCTACATGAGCTAGCATTTACTACATGCCTTGGTGATGTGACAGGATATTACTCATTGGCATGTTAGGTGACTAACATGAGGATAAGTGAATGATTCTACAACTAGACTATATCCATGTAGTCCATCCTTGGATATGGTAAATTCATTGTGCCACCTCTTCTTTCCTTAGTAGGTTCACACTTAGTAACCATATGTACATACATTGTGGTGCTTTCATATTAGTCTTTTATCATTCTATAGACAATTCTTTTGTGTGGAAGAATAAGAAGATTTCAGCCCTATCTCTCAATGTTTTCAACTCTCCATTACTTTTATGTGTATGCTCTTAGGTTCTTTATCAATCTCCCCTCTTATTTGTTTTCATGGTATTAGAGCTATCCCACAACTATACGAAGCTTGATTGAAGGATGAGGTGAAGCTATTAGAGTATGAAAGCAAGCAATGGGTACAAAGCTCTTCCACTTTGCTCAATTTTCCTTAGGTTATAGTTGCAAGAGGCTCTTGAGGCTGGTAGTGCTACAATCTCCAATTATCGTGAAACTTAGTGAGAAAAAAAATATGTTATTAATTCTAATTTTTAGCATTTAAGGTTTTTTTGGCCTATGTTCTAGACTTGCAAGTGGTCTCAATAGTAGTTTTTGGATATACTACAGTTTTGGCTATTTTGATTGTTTACAAGTGCATATGTTATAGATTTCAAATCTATAAGGTTTTAACTGTCTGCAAGATTGTAGATACAAAAGGCATCTATATACAAATTGTAGATTGCGGTTATTATTATGCAGTCAGTGAAATAAACTGCATGTTTATTTATGGTGCACTTGGTATTAGCTTACTTGTAGATTGTAGTTTTTTTGTAAGTTGTTTGTTTTGTCAAAATGTCTAATAACTTCAGCTAGATTGTTGGCAAGAAGCTTAATAAGAACAATTATCTTACATGGAAGTTTAGGATGTTAAATTTTTGAAGAACAAATGTGTTTGGAATTACATTGAACAAGATATGGTAGTAGCGGTCCTAAGCTTCTTGCACAAAATGCTACTACAGAACAAGTAAAGGTTAAGAATGATTGGGAGCAAACATAGATTAAAATCGTGTATTTACTGTCTGTCTGTGTATCAGAGATAGCACAATGGGTTGTTTTCAAGAATTTCAAACCCTCGCAATTGGATGGAAGAATCTGGTAAGTTTGTTTAAAGTAAACACAAAGGCCAAAAAGTTACAACTCAAGAACCAAGTGAAAAGAGAGAATATTTTCATTAATAACTATGCCTTGAAGATTAAGAGTATTATGGAAGCTCTTGGATCCATCACTCTGATAGTTAATTCTAATGATGTTACGCATGCATACTTAGATGGAATTGGAGATAAATACAAGAGCTTCAAGTCATATGTGAATATGAGGGATGATATTCTTGACTTTATAGACTTGATTTCTATATTGATACTTGAGGAGAAGAACCTTAGCTTGGATTCCTCATCTTCTCAAAGCAAGAACAAGTCTCAATAAGTGTTTTACTAGGAGAGGTAGAGGTCATGGCAAAGGCCAAGGTAGTGGTCATGGTCGAAGTTATGGTGCACAACAAATAGAGGAGAACAATTCAGAGTAAGGGGGAGTCAAAGAGGCCAAGTTGCAAATTCTAATAGACAACAGAATTTTGGAGATATCAAGGACTACCAGCATTGTGGTTAGAAAGGTCACATTTCTAAAAACTACTTCAAAAAGAAGACTAAAATTAGAAATGAAAAAAAGCGGTAAGATAATTGTGCATCTAGTAGTAGAAACAATGATGACAGAACTAAACACTTATTTGTTATACAACACTTTATGAATATTGTGACTTATGATGGTTCATCAAAGAAATGTATGATATGTAGACTTAGGTGCCTCTAACCACATGACTTTCCACAGAGAATGGTTTAGAGAGATGTGTAGTCTAAAGTCTCTCTTGACTATGTGGAGACACGGGATGATACAACTCACTTCATTACTCATATTGGAAATGTTTCTTTGAGTATGTATAGGATGGTAAAACTAAGTACTTAGCTAATGTGCTATATGTACCAAGTATGACAAAAAATTGGTTTTTATTGGTCAGATGATTGTAGTTCGGTTCACATCTGATGGTTGTTATGTAGAGAAGATCTAAAAAATGATTATAGGTTGATTACAAAAGGAAAACTTGTTGTTTACTCTTGATGTAAGTTTTCCTGAAATGGATTTTGCTATTTTTGCATATTGCAAGTTTCTTTCTAACATCAATGTACGAGCCACCTTTGCAACATGCTTATTTTTCTACTTTTTAGTAACTCCATTTTGCTCTGGATGATATCTACATGTATATTATCTTTGTATAGAGTTTTTATGTAAAAATTTAGAAAACTCATTGGAGAAATATTCTCCCCCTCCATCAATCTTATGCATTTAATATGAAACCTTGTCTCCTTTTCTCAATCAAATCCTTAAAGTCTTTAAAGTGAGTGAGCATCTCACTTTTCTCATGCATAAAGTAAACCCATACTTTGCAAGTATGATTATCAATGGAAACATAATACTTGCAACCACTCAAAGTGGCAATCTTTGTAGGACCCTACACATCAAAATATATCAATTCAAGTAGCTTCTTGCATACATGCTTTTCATATGGAAACGCATGCCTTGCTTTCTTTTCAAATTGGCATGCTTTACATACTTTATGCATCCCATCAACCTTAAACTTGGGTAAGAAATCCACAATCTATTTTGAATACATATCTTTCAATCGTGGCATTCACATGACTAATTCTCTTATGCCAAATATCAATATTAGTGACAACACCTGAACCTTGTGTAAACATGGCACCATCCATTTCAGAGTAGACTTACATCAAGAGTAAACAATTTGCCAGTACATTTTCATATTATAATCAACCTACAACAATCATTTTTGAGATCTTGCACATAACAACCATCATATGTGAACCGAACTTGCAATTCCTATTCTAGTATCTAATAAGAAAAACCAAGTTTTTTATAATATTTAATATATGCATCACATCAATCAAGTACTTAGTTTTACTATCTTGTATACTCAAAGGAACATTTTCAATATGAGTAATGGGGTGAGCTATATCATCTCCTATCTCCACACAGGTTGGAGACTCTAGACTATTCATCTCTCTAAACCACTCTTTGTGAGAAGTCATGTGATTAGAGGCACTTGAGTCTACATATTATATATTTCTTTGATATGAACCATCAATAGTCATAGTAATCATAAAGTGTTGCATAATAATCAACTATTCATGTTTGTCATCATTGTTTCTACTACTATTAGATGCTTAATTTCCTTGTTGCTTTTTTCCATTTCCAATTTTAGCCTTCTTTTTGAAGCCATTTTTAGAATTGAGGCCTTTCTGACCACAATGCTAACACTCCCTTATATCACCAGAATTCTATTGCCTATTAGAATCTACAACTTGACCTTTTTGGCTCCCCCTTTCTTGGGACTATATTCCTCTATTTTGTTATGCATCATAACTTTTCCCACAACCATTACCTTGGCCTTTGCCATGACATCTACGCCTACTAATAGAGTAAAACATCTATTCAGTCTTGCTCTTGATTTGAGAAGAAGAGGTAACCAAGCCAAGATTCTTTTCCTCAAGTATTAGTGTTGAAATCAAGTCTAGAATATCAAGGATATCATCCCTCATATTCATAGATGACCTAAAGCTCTTGTATTCATCTCCAAGTCCATCTAAGCATGCTGTAGAAGAGCACTCTCAACATCAGATAATTTCAAGGTAGCAGTAGAGGCACATAATGCAGTGCGGAATACATGCCATGACTCATTAAGAGTACCAAGCAAGAAAAGAGGAGTGACATCCTCTGCAAAAGTGATGTCCTGTGAAGTCAAGTTCTTGAGTATAGCATGGAACTGGCTCAAGTGAGCATACATAGTCACATTCTCCTTCATGCGCAGATCCATAAGCTGCTTCAGCCAATACATCTGACTCGCTGGACTTTTCTTGTCATAGAGATTCTTGATTTTATCCCACAACTACCATGCACTCTATTCTTCCTCAAAGACATTGTAATGAACCTGTTCTGTGAGAGATAATACAATAGTGGACTTGCATAACTAGTCAAGCTCAAGCCATTCCTCATCTGGCATAGTTGCAGGCGGTTGCTTGCTGAACCTCAAAGGTTTGATCTGCGATTTCTACACCAACACCTGCCAAATCTGGCTTTTCGAATTAGAGTAATTCGTACTATCAAGCTTAGTGATGTTGAAAATAGCATGTTCACTAGACTAACTCACCATAATGCAGGCTGGAAGACTATAGATAATTCAAAACTGCTTGATGTTTACTGCAGAAAATGACAAAAAAAGCACCAAAATCGAGAGAAAATGGCGAGAAAAGTGTAACCAAAGCTGCTACCCCCACCAAGAACTAGTGAAAGTACATCATTTCAGAATATTTCAGCATGAAAAATCCATGTCAATCCATACATATATGCTTGCTGTAATAAATTACAGATTTCAGTAAATGAGAGCTAACAGTGTCAAAATCGGATCCCAGGTCAATCAGATACTACAAAGACCAAAGTCGACATCATGCGGGCATAATATAGGCATATGACAGTCGATAAGAATGAATCCAACACCCAAACATGTCATATAAACATCTGCCAGTGAGTAGGCACACCCCCCAGTCAACAGGTCAAAGTGTTCCTGCCACTACCAAGACTTGACACACCATGCATCATCCTGAAGGGTAAAAGATCCCAAATAGTCTCAAAAGCTCAAAGAGCATAGACTGCCTGCTCAATGGTTGTCAAGCATCTAAAGACGCTCTCACTGGCACAAAAGCCATAAATATCAAGCAACAAAGCTCAAACAAAGCATGTACAAGCACTAGTGACAAGTGTCCAAGATCAAGCATCAATGGTACATCTCGGACATGTAGGCGGTAGAGCATTCATATGTAGCATCCATAAGCATGTAAGACATCAAGTACATCCCAAGATACAACTCTGGCAAGCCAATAAATAGCTCAAGTAAGCTTCGGGAATCCAAGGTCAAGCCAAGACCGAGCTCTATTAGCAAAAGGCTCCAAACAATGTAACTAGCATGTAGTAATGGCATAGGCTAAGCATGTCAAGACCGATCAGACATAAGCAACATACATGCCATAAGTACATCCAAGACGGAGCATCCAAATGCTTTGCAAAGTGAGCTCAAGCTCAACCAACGATCCCGAATCAAAACCAAGCTCTATGTCGAGCCCCAAGTGTCAATACATCACCATATATGCTCGAAACATAGCCCGAAAAGCATAGGCGTAAGCATACATGAGTAAAATGACTTCAGCCCAACTGTGTACAGCAGTGATTTAGTATTCAAAACTGAGAATTTCAGCACCAAATTCAGCTCCAACTGGTTGCCAAAAAATAGACATACATTCTCGTAACATACGGGCATCAAACGGGACCAATCGGGCATCAAATGACAATGCTAAACAAGCTGTAGCATCAAATGTCAGTGTAACACTGTCATAGACTACCTGTGGACTATTATGATAGTCCCAAAATAGTGTTAAATCAGTCCAAATGCTATGTCAACACATCAACCATCAAAACCAAGCATCAAAGCATGTTCATATGCTCGAAATGGAGCCTTTCCAAGTGTCAATGGAGGGGGAGAGTTGCTGTTGTGACCGTCAATGCTGAAGACACATATGGGAGGGATGCGTGATTGCGCCAATTGTAAATGCTAGTCCTGGGGCTGCAAAAAAATGGTGGCCAAGCTTTGGAGGGGTCCGATTAAAGCCAAGGAAGGCCTCAAACAAGCTCCAGCAAGGGGAGAGCAGCCCACATATGAAATGAGAGCTAGGAGTGTAATGGTTGCCTTGTTTCAAGAGGGCTGAAAACTGAGGTAAACCCTGTAAAGAGTGAAGCAATACCTCTGTCCAAAGGGGCCAGGAAGGTGCTCGGGAAGCCGAGGAGAGACGGGAGATTGAAGGAGTCTGATATGGCTGCTAGGAAGGAGACCCAATGCAAGTGGCGAGTCGATGGGAAGCTGAGAATGCCACGAGCCAAGCTCAAGAGTCGGGAAGCCGAGCTCTGGTACCACTTGAAAGGTGAGAAGGATCGAAGCTTGCACTCGAGAGCTATGGCGGGAGAGCAAGAGCAAGAAAGAGAAAGACAAGAAATGGGAACTCCAACAGTCACAATGTGTGACCGGGCCTTCCTTTATTCAAACTATCACTAAAAGAATAAAGAATAAAGTGACGGTGATGGGTGCCCGCCACCTGTAGTGTGCAGTGGCGGTGACTGTTAGTGTAGTAATACATGGGCGGCTAGGCGGAGGCACCTTTACCCCCAACAACATGCACCTTATGACACCCGGATCCCCTGCATGCCTTAGTCTCCTTGGCCCACTCTTTGGTTAGCTAATGTCTCAACGATCAACCCCCTCACTTGACCAGGGCCATATGGCCTTCTCATCAGCACCACCATTAGTCATCCACCTATGAGGAAACTTGGCCTAGGCTTATCACCTCATGCTTTTGGCCACTAAGGCCCCACCACCTCAGCCATGGTCATCAACCTCAATTCACATGTTCCTTAGACACATGTTTATCATCTCCATCCCACCTTGGCTAACAACTCACCCTTATATAAATAATTGACTCAATCTATCTAGACTCGTTATTATTTTCACAAAGAAAAAAGTACAAGCTACAAACTGCTTAATTGAGACATATGACTACACTAATCATGGTTTCGTTTTAGTGCCAAGCCACAAGAATGTGGAACTTAGACACCATACTTACTACAAACATAAGAAAACCCTTGTATCTTTGCGTGCCAATTGAGCATGGGATATCGACAC
Organism: Lygodium microphyllum; assembly: GCF_053477565.2. Classification (NCBI taxonomy): domain Eukaryota; kingdom Viridiplantae; phylum Streptophyta; class Polypodiopsida; order Schizaeales; family Lygodiaceae; genus Lygodium; species Lygodium microphyllum. The sequence goes on from NC_141160.1 coordinate 113,787,742, forward strand.
AAAGTGAAAAGAACAAGCTACAAACCACTTAAGTTAGATGCATGACTACCCTAAGTATGGTGTCCCTTCAATGTCAAGCCGTGAGGACATAAAACCCAAACACCATACTTAGTGTAAGCATAAGAAAATCCTTGTATCTTTGTGTGCCAAGCAAGCCTCAAGAAACAATGCAAAGCAAAAAGTAAGGCTACAAACCACTTAGGTCAAATGCATGACTACACCAATCATGATGTCCCTTTATTGCTACACGTCATAAGAACATGGAACCCAAACACTATGCTTAGTGTAGGCATAAGGAAAGCATTGTATCTTTGTGTGCCAAGTGAGACTTGGGACATCCACATAATGTTTAAAGTATAAGCTAAGATGTGTGACTAGACTAATCCATAGTGTTCATTAGTGCCAAGCCATTAGGATAGCTAGAAAAATTCTGACTGGGTGAAAGATAGATTGACAATGAATTAAGAGGAATCTTCCTTTTATAGCTTGAGAAGGTAGTTTAGTCAGCATGTATGATTGTATTATGAACCTTCCCTAGTCGGCCAAGAAATATTCCCTTTACCGTCACGCCAGGAGCACTACCCCCTCGATCCCCATCTTAGAGGAGCCATGGACCGCCCTGAGACCCCCCGGCCCTAGGGGCCACTTCCATGGCCCTCAATGCCCAAAATAGGGATCCTTGATAACTCCCACAATGTGCAAATCCGTGCATTGTGCCTCAAGTTGCTATCTACATAACTACTCTATCTAACCCAAAGGCTAGATCCACAAAGGTCACATTTTTTCCATCCGATCTGACATATAAGTAAGTAAGGACCCACTCAATGTCTCTATTCACACATGGCTTCTCCTTGTAATGGGGACCTTACAACTTTGAGCACCATGGATCATTGGTGGCATCTTACGAGCATGGGCCATTGAGCATATCTAACCCCCCCCCCCCCCCCTCAATGTTCACCCATAGGTGAACTACATTCTTGTCCCAACATCGAGTCTCTAAAGATGAATTCAAAGGATATCTTTTGTAAGAGATTTGGTAAAGATATATGCTACATTCTCCTCTGTTGGATAGTAGATCACCAACTCTACTATTCCATCATCGATCAAGTCACACACATAGTGATACTGGATCTCAATGTGTTTGGTGTATGCATGAAAAATTGAACTTTTAGCAATGGAGATGCAACTTTGATTGTCATATCTTAGCACTATTAGGTCTTCATCATGTACTCCCATATGCCATAGGAGCCTCCTTAACCATATTGCTTTACATGTAGTAAGGTAAGCTACCTTGCACTCTGCTTTGATAGAAGACAATGCCACATTTTGTTTCTTCTTATTACTAGTCCAAGAGAAGATTCCTGAACCTAAAGAGAAATAATATCCAAAAATGGATTTCCTAGAATCACTGGCCAATCTGAGTCACAGTTCCCTATGAGAGCACTTTCAAAATTGTATGTGATACTATAGTCAAGAGTTCCCTTCAAGTATCTAAGCACCCGCATCCTAGCTTTCCAATGACTCTCTTCTAGTTTGTTTGAGAACATGCTCAAAACACCAAGAACAAAATTGATATTTGGCCTAGAGTTATACAAATAGATGAGCCTGCCAACCAACCTCCTATACCTCCTAATGTTTGCTAGTGCCAATGTATCCTTAATGAATAACTTCACATTGACCTTCATAGGTGTCACTATCTTCTTACACTCAATCATGCCAAATGCTTTTAAGATCTCCCATGCATACTTCTTTTGAGAGATGAAGATTTTGCAAAGCACTTACTAGCCAAACCTTAATCCCCAAACCAATAATGCAACAATCCTAAGTCTTTCATTTCAAACTCAAAGCTCAAGCCTTGGTCCCATACGACCATACCACTAAGAAAAATGCTAGCGAAATTTTTCTAGACAACCAACAACTCTCCATGAACTACCACTTCAATTTTGCTTGACATCTGATGACTTCGTGAGGTTGTAGAAATTCAAAAAGCCCATTTGAAGCAAGGGAAGCAAGGAACACATTCTAATGAAAATGCATATGAATTGCTGCTTAGAAAAAAAATCCTAAGCAATATAATTATTAACTATTCAATGAACAGATTCTTTCACTTAAAAAAGGATTATGTGCCTATCATTAATAAAATATTTTAATTATGGTTTATTTTTGCGATATTTATTATTTTTTCATTTATGATGCATGTGATCATAATAACAAAAAAATGGCAGATATTTTTAGGAAAGGGAATATTTTATACTTTTTTCTAAAATTGATTATCTCTATTTTATTTTTCTAATGATAAAAATATGCCTTTGAATTTTATAGAAATTTTTAGAAAATCATTTAGATAATATCATAAAATAATAAATGCATTAAATCAACAAGAAATGCATAAAAATTTACACTTATGATTTTTGCACTTATGAAAGATTAAAGAAAAATTGCATTTATGATTTTTACATTGCTTGGAATAAAGTTTTCAGAAAAACAATCAACATTGCACTTAGGACATAGCTAAATGAAAATTGATATTTCTATATAACATTGAAAGTTCGGCAAATGATCAGACATCATTAATTAAACCATATAATATGAGTAGAATAAAATAAAAATTATTTTCTCATTGAAAGTAGACGTAATATTAATATTAATGATTATATTAGCGAGACTGTCAATATCATGAGTTGACCCATTTATGAATCAGTAAGAAAAGTTAACCTAAAATATCGAAAATGCTAAAGTGAAAATAACTATGAAATACTTGACAACCCTGAAACTATAAGTATCATGAAATTAAATAAATATTGGAAGTTTGTAGGACTTGGACATTGATAAGAATTTTTCGATACAAATTTTAAAGTCTAAACAGACTTAGAAAAACATTTAAAATCCTGCTAAGTGCGGATTAGAGCAGGGCAACGCGTGAATTGCGTGCCATAGGCATAAATGCCCATATTATCTTTTAGGTGAAAATACCAAAATTTTTATAAGGATAAAATAGACTTCTCTTGATTAATCAAATTCACAAAATAGCTTGTGGATTCTGAAAAAGAGTTGCAAGTAGAAAGTGAAACCCTCAAAATAAGGTAGGAGCTTAAAAGAGAAACCCTAGATTTGGGTGGGGCTGTTTCCTATGCTAAAAGCACTTGCTGTTGTTTCTTTTTTATTTGTGCGCACATTGATGGCTGCACAGGAAAGATTGATTGTGCTTGCAATAGTTAGATTTGATTGTAAATATATAATCAGGATAATAAGAGAAAAGATCGTGCTATGCCTCCCCACGGGTAGACATGGAACCCTACTCCAAGGGGGATTGTTTTGTATTGCCACAAGGAGCTTTGAACTGGCCCTGACAGCAAGAGGTCACTCGGTGAGGAATCCATTAGGCAAGAGGAGACGAGAGTGTCGGAGGGGCTTTGGTCGTAAATCTCTTGATCGCTCCTAGGAACTGCCTAACCCTCACACGAATCAAGATGGGATAACAGGTTAATTGACAAAGCTACTTTTATAGCCATAACTTAATGTGATAGGTAATTAGAAAACTAAAGAAAAACATTTGTGGGAAGAGGGTGGGCAAGATCCCTAACGGATCCGTCCTATGAATGGGTGGTTCTGGTAAGTTGGGAGCTTCTCTCAAGAGATTGAACAAAATGTTAATTAGGAAATATTAGGTAGAATCGAGCATTGACTTACCTAGGGTCAAGTCTTAAAACCTGGATCATAAATTATCTTAGGGAAAAGGTGTGATAGCTATGCCAGAACTACATTAAGGTTCCATGAATCCTAACCAGTTGTTTGCTGGAAAAAAAAGTTGCACTCCATGAACCAAGGGTAACTACAATCGCTCCAGTCAGATGAGAAGCCATTCTGGGACACCTCCAATGGAGCTAGATGATGCATCGAGACCTCAATTGTCAAGCTAGGATCCTGAGCTTGCAGGTTGATCCTTGTAAGGATGATCGATACCTTTCGTTACAGGGTGGACTCTAGAAAACCTAGACGATAGACCGCGTGCATTCTCGCAAGTGCTGGGAGAAGAAGCCATCTAGGATAGTTCCCCTATATGAACCACTAAAACATGCTGCCATGGAATTGTTAGGCAGGAACTTGACACGTTTTCATGCCACTACACAGTCACAGTGTGAAAAGCTCTAGAGTGCATCGTCACTCAACTTTCTTATTGATTTAGAGAGCCAATGCCCTTGCTATGCAAAAACTCTTAATGCAGTCAGGAAAAGTCACTACTACTGAGAAAGACTAAAGCATGACGTACTCAGATATGTTACTGAATTCCTAAGTTGCCAATGAATGAAAGTTGAGCATGTCAAAATGCCAGGCAAAAGCTCCAGCCACTTGACATTCCACAAATGAAATGGGAGTTCATCAGTATGGATTTCGTAGTTGGCTTACCTTCTGTTCAAGGAGGGTATAATTCAATCATGGTAATTGTGGATATGCTCATAAAGGTTACTCATCTTATCCCAGTCAAGACCAACTACAAAGCTTCAGATATTGCATGGATCGTTAGTGATCGTGACTCTTTGTTTACATCGCATTTCTAGATAAGCCTATTTGAAGTAATTGGAAAGCAACTTTGCTTTAGCAAAGCTTACCATCCCCAAACTGATAGTCAAACAAAGTGGGTTAATAAGGATATTGAAGATATACTCAGAGCTTACTGTTCTAGAGAACCAACAAGTGGATACCGTATTTACCCTCAGTAGAATTTTCCTACAATGCATCATATCACCAAAGTATTCAAATGACTGCATTTCAAGCATTGTATAGGCAAGATTGTTTGACACCATTGAATTTTTCTAATCCAACCCTAAAGGTTGAGGCTTCTAAGAAAATCCTAGAAGACATGGATGATCATGCCAAAACTATTAGACAAGATATCCAATTTGCCAAAGACCGCCAGAAAGCTTATGCTTATCTAGGACAACAAGAGCGTATCTTCCAAGAGAGAGACATGGTTTTCATCCATGTATGCCCAAAGAAAGAGTTCTCTGACATTAGGAAAGTTCAAAAAGTTGAGTCCAAGGTATTGTGGACCATATAAAGTTCTCAAATGCCTAAGAGCTTCCTGATCATGTGAGAGTCCACAATGTATTTCACGTTAGTCTTGTGAAAGCTTATGTGGCAAATCAAGATCATATTCTCAATGACTAGCAAATTTTAATGCCTAGTCAAGGAGCTCTTGAACTCCAGCCTCATAAGATTCTAGATGTAAAAGAGAAATCTCTGAGAAACAAAACCATTAGAGAGTATCTTATCCAATGGAAAGACTATGTCCTCAGGAGGATACCACCAAGATAGAAGAGACAGCTCTAGAAAAATGGTTTTCACAGTTCTTTTCGAGATGAGGACATCTTGATTCCTCTAAGGAGGAGAGGATGTAATATTCCCGCCACCCATATCGCTTCATATTAAGAAACAAATTCGGGCTTGAGGCATTTTAAAAAATTACTCGTTGAGCTATCACATAAGTGACGACACCTAATTTTCTTGATATCGAGTCTCGTATTAAATCAATTCCACAATGCAATACAAGAAGAGACCTCAATTTTTCTAGCCAACAAAAAGCAAAGATGCCCCATAAATATATTATGATGGCTTGATCATATAATTTTTTCTGCATTATATTTGATTTGGCATTCCCAATTCCATTTAATGCATTGAGGATCTCATTGATTTTGTAACCGCAAGACAATTCGCAAAAGCCTCAATGGATAGATGAAGAACACGCAAGAATGAGCATGATATTAAGTAAGTTAAGTATCGAATAGTATGACATGACTTTATATACTAGATAAGTCATGAAGAAACCTAGCCAAAAACCACCAAAACAAGTTGTTTTGAAGAAAAAAATATTTGAAAAAATAGACCAAAATACATGACTTTTTTTTACGCCTAGAGGGAAAGAAAGCATTAAAAAAATCATCCCCATGCCACATCTAACAGGTAGGCAATCAAAATGAATATTTAACAAAGCTCAATTGGCT